>NW_027450774.1:0-13481 GCF_964194025.1 Convolutriloba macropyga
ATATATGCATAGCGAAATTTTCTACAAAACTATCACTTGTGTAATATGTCCGTTGGTTCAGCAAATTGTCAGTGTTTTTTTTGCTAAATCGCTCTAAAACGGTCTCCGGTTTATATCAAATCCGCTGGAACTACTAGCAGATTTGAGAAAAAGCTGAGAGCGTTTTTAGAGCGCGTTAGTAAATAAACATTGGGATTTCAATGAATCATGGAGTAATTGATATGGAGTTGGTGAAAAAAGAGATCTAAATTGTTTAAGGAATTCAACAAAACAAACTGTGTTTGATTAATATGTTTTTATACGACATAAGTTTTTGTGACTTAGGGACATCATTATCATTTGCGATAGTTTTGAAAAAATTGAACTAGTACTTCATTCATTCTTTCAAATTTATCGTAAATGACATTGATGTAGCTAAGTTGAACTCACTTCAGTCATTGGAGATTTATTAATCAAAAACACATTTTAGTTACTGAAGTGTCTGACCAATTTGGATTTGTTGTTTCTTGGATCTAATCCATATCAATTAGCTCTTCTCTACCTTTCGTATTAGCTATACCTTTCCATTGAAATGCTTTCATAGGTTGAGGCCACAGCTAAGTTGAACTATTATCAGACCCGCTCGAATACACACCCTTGTGTTCCCAGACCAAAATTACAGGAACTGGAAAACCGTTCCAGCGCACATTAGTCTGGACCGTGTCCTGATTTGGGCCTGATCAGAAGTCACTTCAGTCTGGAAGGTATGATCAGATGATTGCATTTGAGTCTGATCATAGGCCACCTCGAGCCCTCTTGAGTCTGATCAAAAGCAATTTGGAGCCCACTTCTGTCTGATCAGAGGGCGTTTCTTTAATCTTGTTGGTAATATTTGAGACTTTTATATGGCATATTCTTGTAGTTCCCATATTTAAAATAAAAATAACTATTAAACATCTATTTTGTCACCTAAAACTATATTAGCCTTTGCTCTCTTTTTTACTCCCCTTCTTTTTGAATAACTGTCGCAAAAATACGAGGCTTCATTTTTTTGTAATACGTTTTATCTTTTAAAAACATATTAATATCTAAACTCACAAGGAACCTCTTAAACACTAAATCAAAGTTTGGCATACCATTGTCTACCTTATATAAGTCAAATTAACTAAGCTGCTTTGTAACTTGAAAGACCGTCAGTGGCCACAGATTGCATTGAAAACCTCATAAACAGTATTTTTATCACATTCTAGAAGAATTTGTAGCAATACATTTTACTGAAAGCAACAACTCTCAGTCACGAAGTCCATTATTTTGGTCTGTTATCTCCTTTTAATATGCTAGCTTAAAATAAATTCATCAACTCTGATACATTTTCCTGTTGCAGAGAGTTAGTTGCCAGAAATTGTGTGTTATACACTCTTGTGTCTCACTTAATTTTCAGTTTAAGGTATTGTTGGGCCGAGCAAAAATCAAACCGATCATTTGGGAGAAACTATAATCAGGCGTGGTTGATTTTGTATGCCGTAGATTTTGATCATGACAATTTGGGTCGGGCAAAATTCAGCGTGGATAATATCAGGCCAGCAAAACGTTTAAAATGACAATCTTAAAGCGTTACAACAAAAGTTTATGCAATTGTCGTCCAGTTGAAACAAAATACACTTTCGTCTATATATATTGTTGTCCTGTTGGCTGGAGCTCGGATAACATTCGCAAAGATTTGAAGTTTATGTATTTGTAAAACAACGTACGTAATTGAAATACGCACAAAAATTAAACAACAACAACTTTCGTGGTTGAAATCTGCAGAGCACGTCCTTCTTGTCCAACTTGAGTAATTGAAACCCGCAAAAAGAAATTATAATTTGGTAATTTTTTGTCAAACATAGATTTAACTGAGAGAATTTTAAAATAACCAGATTAAAGAACGCTCTTCAATAATTTTGGCTGGGAATAAGCTTAAAAAAGTTGTTCAAAACTTTAGCCAGTGAATTCTTTTTTGAAATTTCCCATCTTGCAAAAAGACTGCTGCTGTTTTGCTTCGCAAATAATCAATTTGGCGCAGTATTTAGAGTTTTCTTGAGAAAAAAATTACCCAAAGATAACCGGAAGTGAAAAAAAAGAGGTAGAAAATAAAATATATGTATGTTGAACTATTTATTTTCAAACATATTTCTATTCAGATTGTTAAAAAAACATCTCAACAACACATACAAAGTTGAAGAAATTTGTCCATGAGGACTTATGTAAAAAGCGGTCTCTTAATAAACCAAAGATGGGCAAAACAGGTATCAAAAAATGTTTTATTCGATGCAAAAGACTGTTTGTTCTCAAAACCATTGTTCTCGCCGCGTTGATTCGATTACTTTTTCCGCACCAGCGGATTGCAAAATTCTGGAAACGCAAGCAACAACAAAAGATTTCTATTGTTTGCATTCTGATTATTGCCTTTCGGAACCATTTCTTTCAATTTTCACAGAAAATTATTTTGAACAGTCAATCTCTCTTTGCCATTCTGTTCCATTTTAACGAATTCTTTTCGCTAAAATAGAATAGAAGTGAAATAAGTACAACAGTTTGCGTGTTCGGAAAAAGATAATGCAATTTTTCGCTGTATGGTTTTTTACTTTTTGGTCGGCTAATTCAATGTTTATTTTTCGGAACGTATAAAATTATAGCACGGAATCCATTTCACGATGTAAATCCAACTTTGTCTGCAACATTTGGTTATTACATTGTAAATTCAGGCTGCAGACAGCAGTAAGATTTCTTTTTACTCCAAATTTTAATCTAATTGATATATCGAAAGTAAAACTAAAGACTCCACTTATTCTTGCAGTTGTTCAAAAAATGAAATTCTCCAACATACTTGATTTTAGGCTAGGTTGCACATTATGTACGGTCCGTTATGGCAAAGTGTGGCGAGGTTGAAAGATGGAAATCGAGTCAGTATGATATTTTTGGAAAACCTCAATTTGATTGATTAAAACTTGGATATCGATCATTGAATTAAAATCCACTTTCCACCACCTCGTATTTTGAATTATTATCATAAGATCAAGCATCGACTAGGGTGGTTATTTTACTAACCTTGTACACCTTGTTACTTGATTGTTTTTCAATTTATTCTTTATATAAAGTTTTTCTGTACAGGACATCCTATCACTCTATGATTCATTGCAAAACTTAAGAATGTAATACTTACGACCAATGATTTCAACTCCACATAGAAACAATTTGTCAACGATTTTTTGTGTGCCACTCGGAGGATGAACAGAAATGGTCATGTAAGTCGATGGTCTGGTGTCATGGCATTGCACTGATGTCCAGGTACTGGGCAATGAAGACTCCAGGGTTCCACAAACAGCGCATGAATCATCTTCGAAACACTGGGAGATTTGCATTGCGTCCATGTCCAGAGCTGTAAGGTGGATAATTTAATTTTTTATACCCGTGAAAAGGACTGATTTTTCTTATTGTTGTGCTTTCGGACATGGATTAGTAGAGAAATTAAGTTGAAAATGCACGTGAAAAACGCTAAATTTGGCTGTTTCCGATGAAAAACTAAAACATCGTGGGTGGGCTATATTGGGGAAAGAGACTTAATATTTTGTAAATGTGCTGAAATCTGCCAAAATTTTAAAATTTTAGCCCCTTCTTGCACATGTTTCTGTTCACTCAAAATTGAGCGCATTTCGCATGAAATTTAAAGGCATTCTGAAGTAACAGTTCTAACTTGGCTTTTTAAATCATTGCTGGCTGCCGACCGTAAAAAGAAAAACAACTTCCGACTCTTCTGGTCTGTATAAAACTCAACATTGACTTAGCGTGGCTAAGTTTGTCAGTTTTTATTGTTGCAAACGCCTGACAACACGTTCTAGGACACGGACTACGAACACACCAGAGTTCAGACACTTTAATTTTTAGAGTTCAGAAAGAGGCTGCTTTTTGAGCTCTAAAAATCAAAAAGTTTCTACTCTGCTGTGTTCCTAGTCCGTGTCTTTATCTTTTGTTGTCAACGATTGACATTTGCTTGCCGCGAGAAAAACGTTGAGAGATTTTTTCACTCCTCGGCTTTTTCTGAAGAAATGTTGAAATGAGATGCTTTATTTCCACCCTCAATCCTTTGAAGCTATACACTCGTCTATGGTTTGGTAAATGATGTTTATTCGCATTATGTTTGGTTGAATATTGCAAGGGTGTACTGTGTTGGTCCCAATAATGTTGGTTCTCACTGTTGTTTGAAAACAAACAATTCACTGAAGTAATTCTTACTATAAAAGTAGATAATTGCAAAGCCTGTTGCTCAAAGCCGCTACTATATGTACAGTCGCCTTAGATTGTTCGTCAAGAAATTTTCAGATTGACATTGATGTGAAAATGGCTCAAATAAAGTCTTTAAAAGGAAAAGCTCTGTGATTTCATTGTTCTGGCTGCTCTGGTCCTGTTCGGTCTTCCAGACTCTACATAAACAACTATCTTTTTCAAGTATATTGTTCAACTTTTCCGGTCGATATTATGCCAAAGGATTCTATTATCAAAATTGTCAAAATCTTCATCTTGACGAGGTTAGATATTTTCCATCCTGGCCTACATATATCTTTTCGCTGTTAGTGTTTTCCGGTTGACAACTCTCATGGCTACATTTTTCTCGCAAGAGTGCTTTTTTAGCTCCTGCGATGCTGGTGCTGTACTTTGCAACCACTCAGTCGTCTCCCGATGCACAGGGGTTCTATTTTCCTTATTATATACCTTCAACTCAAACTTAACAATACGTTGCAATTATCCGATGTTTTATAGGTCCAACGATAGTTTACCAACATATCAAATTTTAGCCATTTTCCCTCTCTTTTCCTTAGGCTAGAATATTATTTATAGGAATGAAATTTATTATTATCTGCTGTTTCCCTGTCTAATTCCTACAACTAATTCAACTTGATCCCTTTTAATTGTTCAATCTAACAATAAATTGATTAGGCATTTATCAGACTTGAATTTTGAGGCTCTAGTTGACTTGCCCGGTGAAGACTCTCTAGCTGGGCCTCGACTTCCCACTCCTTGTTTTGCTGACTCCGCATTTTCTCAAAGGAAAGTTTTCAGATGGTTTATTTTCTCAGAATGTGGTATTGATCGTTCATCCACTATAGCATTGAGCATACTAAACCACTCCAGCCATTCCAGTTGGTTGCAAGCCAAATTCTTCAACTTATGCTTTAGTAGGTTACAACCGTATGGCAGTCCACTGTTGTATAGTAAACCAGCGCTTAGGGAAGTGTCCGGATTTCAACTCTTGATGACCGATCAGATAAACTTTGATTTTGTGAAATATGGCTGTCCATTCAGTGCAAGGACTGCTTCGAAGCCAGCTTCTGATCTATTTGATGTTAGAAATTTCTCGATATCTCTCCTTTTTCAGTCTCATTAAAAGGTGAATTGCCCCACCACTTGTTTGATTTAAAAAGTAAACGATCGATCTCTAATGCTGTTTGTCCTTTTTCAGCACTAGATCACATTCTACTGCCATTAGTTGATGTTTTAACTCAAGTTTCTGCATTTCCATAAAAAGCTCTTGTTTCATGCCTGCAAGGATCCCCTGCTCAAGTTGCAGTCAAGGAAATTTAGTTGGGTAGTTTTCTTTGCCTTCCGCTTTGTACCGTGCTTGAAAAACGTTGTCTCTTCGTGACTCTTTGCTCGATTTGCTTATACTAGAAAACAAATGAATGTCCTTCTCCCCACTACCTTGCCGGCTTTAGTAGTTCATCGATAAGGTTTGTTTGATGTGGTGTGAGTTTGTTTCGACATTGCAATTGTTGTTGGACTTCTTCAATGGAATCAGTCTGTATATAAAACACCTCAGTTTTTGGGTCAGTCTGTATCTTCATTTATCTTAAATGCACATTTCCATTAGAAATACCTTCTTTGCATAATTATTAATAAATCTTGTTGTGTTTGTTTGCTGTTGACTTAAACTGCTGCACTTAGACTTTGTTCAGTTTGTCTGACTCGTATTTGCTTTTGCTCCGAATATTCCTTCTATGCGTTGTTTGCGCTTCAATTTGTTTTTAGAGTCGAAAATTTCTATTTGCGCTGCTGGCGTTTTGGTGCCTTTGGCAGTTTTTATCAGTTTGGAGAGAGCTTTGACTTCCAACGTCTGGGTTGACAGGGACACTTTTGCTCCACCCAAATTGATTAGGCAGTTAAGCTTTTATGAACTATATTACCCAGCATAATAAAAATTTTTGTTGTTTTATTTGGTAGATTATTAGTCCCAATAACTAATCGTTCAAGTTGGCAGACCTAAACGATTGGTTTCGCTCGTTGTATCAAAACGATTGTTAGTTGAAACACTCAAATATCGGTTTAGTTTGTTGATTTTTCAAGAGAACAATTGAAATAGCAAAAAATCCCTGCGTGCATTCCTTGAAATTTATCTCAATTACTGGATACGGCAAATAGTTTCTATCTCCGGGTTGTTATCACGATTTTCCAATATTCACGGGGTAAAAAGTTCAACTAGAACAGCACTTTGTGTGTTTTCACTCGGTTAATCAATAACACAATGAATAAAGCTACAATAGGCTATCGCAGGCAATTAAGAAAAAGTGTTCTTTTATTGCGCTCAAATTTTGTCTCAAGTTGGAAATTAGAACCTCAGTGAGAAAATTTAAGAATATTGTTCTTCCTCTTCTCGACAATTCAAAGTCAGGTATCTGTACAATTTTTGTGATAATTTACAGAAACCAGACACAGTAATAAGTTTAAAAAAACGTCCTTACAAAAAATCGCGTCTATGTATGTCGACTTAAAATTGACTTGTAAATAGTCATGTGTTTGTTTGTCAAATTATTTATTCTATTTCAACAGAATCTGAACAGTTTCCTATAGCGTCTTTTTCAGTATGGATCAATGTCGCGAAAATATTTTCAATCATATTTAACTTTTATACAAATAACAGAATTCATCGTCAACCAAATGTGAAGAATTTTCTGATATAGAAAAGTTCGTTCCATATTTTTTAGATGCAGTGCAATACTTATTAATTAGAGTTAGCGATGCTGGTTCGAATTTGAGTTAATTTAAGGTAGTAATTTAATTTTAATTTCATGTTTGGTGTTCACCTACTAATAGTAAGTGACAGTATCTAAATGTATTGGCAAAATGAAAACCAATCAATCAGGCATCAATCGATACATTTATATTAGAATGTAGTATTATTTTTGCGTGTAATGCTATTCAACTGTATGATATGTATGCTATTAAACTCTAGTTTAATTTGTCCTTCAAAGCTTTTGTTCATTTAATAAGCTCGGCTCTAACAGGCTTTACCTTGACCTAATTGTAAGGCTGTTCTTTGGGACCTAAAACTTTAGCGTAAATTTTAAGAGTTGGCCATTGCATGCAACGTACTCAGCGGGCAGTTCCCTTGAACTTTCAATTTCCACGAGATATTAAACGGAAAAGGATTTCTTATGAATATTTTTTTTGTTATGAACACGTCAATGTTGATGTTTTTGCAATCCAACGTACTCAAAAATGGCAAACAGTATTTTTTCGTTCAAAAGAGGACAATTAGAGCTATGCTTCAAAATTAAGCATTGAAAATAATTTTTAGCAGATAATTCACCTGAATGGTGTGAAGGTAAGCAATTTTGGGGAAAATTGTGCAGGTAAATTTTAACTGCGAATGACCTTACCTGCACACTGTTCAGGTTCAGCCTACACATTATTTAGTGTGTAAGTACTAAACTATTGACGTTAGGGTTCAGAAGAGGAGGGTAGTTAGAACTATAAGACATGCTTGTAATGCAAACTCACAGTTGGAGTGAGAATATTGAACGTAACGATCAAAGATAATCAAGTGCAATATGTTGTGTATAAGGGCGTGGGGGAGGGGATTGCTCGAAAGAAAAACAAACAATTCAAACCAGAGGGGTCGTTGGGTGTCAAAACTTGTACGAAAGCCACAATTTGTTCGACACTGAACTTGAGCAGCAGATCCTGAGATGCAAAGGTTCGAGTTGAGGAGTCGTTTCTTTCTGCCATTGGAAGACATCGGCTGATTTCTGTCTGATCTTTTCGTTCCAGTAAATGAGAAAGTGACTCCTCAATTGCACTCGATTCGGACATACTAGCAAATTCGAACTCAGATATTGGGAGAACTGCTTGTCCTACCGGATCAACTAAAGCAGGTTAACTTATTCAATACCATTTTTATTCCGACCCAACTACTAGTATCTACTAGCATTTCAAAACTATCCATATGTTTCCAAAGTAATTCTTACTATTTTAATGTTCAACCATTTTTTTTTTTGTTTTGGTTATTAAAATTTTAATTTAAACTTTTTAGATTAAAAAAATTGTAGGGAGGTGGAGGTATATGTTCAACTGTTTTTTGTTCAGTCAATTTTGAATAATTCTATTCAAATTCTATTTCTACAATTATTCCGTAGATTTTTAAGTGTTCGAGCGAAAAGCATGGATTTAAAAAGCTATATAACTAAAGAATTGATTTTTAACCCGTCAGTTTGTCAACATTCATGCTCATTTTCGATAAGTTGGGCTCAGTTATTTAACTATTTTCAACATTTCGGTGTTTTACTACAGTGAAGCGATGACAAAACTATCGTTACACTCATTGGGGGTCTTTAGGATATAACAGATTTGGATTTGACTCAAAATAATTCCTTGTTTAAGAGTTTTTTTCACTTTGCGCAATTTGACGTCTGTGTTTGTTTGTTTTTCTCGTTATTTTCTGGCAAATAATAGAAACAAGATGCATGCCTCTTAATGCCGAATATGAACTGTTATCTGAACTGGTCTGGCAGCAAATCACAAATTGTAGCATTTTTTTGTTCTTTATGTTACTAATTCTCATACGTGACGGATTCTCATCGAAGCTCGAACAACGTCTAATTTGACCTATAAAATTTTTCAGTTAAGGGGTTATGGTTTTGAATACTTCGAAACCATACTACTTCTTAAAAACTTAGTGTTTGACGAAAATTGTTGTTTTTTCTTTAATTTCACCACAGTATTATGTTATGGGTGACAAGAAGTTCGATTGATAGCCATTTTATCACAAATGACCTTTATTAATAGTTTGAGTTCATAATTAATACTTTTAAGACTGTGACACTAATTGTTTTCAAAGAAATATTGGTGAACAATGAGTTATTACCGTTTTTGTTGAGTTTGCTGCTGTCTTGAAATTAAGTTTATTGAAAAAAATTTTGTAGTAAAAATAATGATGAAAAATTGCTACGTTGACATCACGATATTTAATTTCGTAAATTTTTGGACAATATTTAAGATTTGACATTTTTGTATTTCTTACTACAGTCTTTGTTTTTTGCCAATGTGTAAACTAATATCATTAGCAAAAAATTTTAGTTGCATCCATCTGAAACACAATATTAATCGTTTTGATTTTTATTGGCTTGTTCAGTTTTATTTCCTTTAAACAAACATAGATTTTTTGGTGATTGGTTAGTAACTTTTATTTTTTGTTTACTTGTCTCTTAGTCTCAATAATGAAAACTCTGAATAGCAATTCAACTTCAGCCTTCAAATTAGTTAGTTAATTATTTAATAATTTCCGTTTTGCAGATTTTTTACTGAACAAAAATCAACATTTGTTGGAACAATTGTCATGATGATTGTAACTCTCGCCTTAAATTTGCTGTTATTCGAATGCATCGGTGTTAGTTTTGTCACTAACTCGCTTGTAGAAACGTTCGTTGATGTTTGCATTAATTGTTAAGAAACGACTTACTATTTTGACATAGTTTGTCGTGTCATTGTTAAATTTTTGAGGCTGATAACATTCGAAAAGAGTTCCCTTTTGATCAAATTCTGACAAAGGATGATGAAATCTAAAAAAATTTATTGAGAATGTAATAGAATTTTAAAAAGAACATTTTAACTATAAGAAAAAGTATAAAGTGTATCTTTATTAAGAGAGCATTTTTCTAAAAAGAAAGTGTGGAAATTGTGTGAGAAAAATGCTCAATTTGCAAAAAAAAATTTTAGAAACTTTGATTGAGTAAAAGCAATTTTTAAACTGAAATGCCCAATGATCTTGAAATTTTTGAAAAGAATTTAAAACAATATTAGAAATAGCCAAGCAAGCCTTCTTCGAAAAAAGCAATAATTGTCAAGAGCTTATGCAATGGACAATTGGTGCAGCGGAAGGAGATGAGAGCATTGTTCTAGAGGTTGAGCAGAAAACATGAAACATAGCCAGCAAATTGCCGGAAAATAGCCGTCGTTGACCCGCTTGACGCTTATTGAGGTTGAAGCAGAAAAAGAAAAAATAAGAGATCAAAAATAACAAAAAAATTTTCTGTATCAAATTGTTCATATTTGGTGCGCAAATTGTGGTTCTATATGATTGCAAAACGAATTTGTAAGATCAATCATTTGATAAGTTAAGTTCTATTGGAAAACATGATTTGAGTCGCTCATATTTATATCATGATTATCTCTCTTGGGTGACCTCTAATTGATTTTTTTCTCAGAAGTTTGCACTCTCAGGTTAGATTCATAATCCAGTGCGAGATCTTTTTCTTTGTTTACTTGACAAAATTGCGATTGGCATAATGTCATGTCTGTTGCTTCGCCTGTTTTACTCTACAATCTATTTTATACCTGTCTGTCCTTTTTTAAGAATGTATCAGTTCATAACACATAATTTAAACCAATTTTCTCAAAATTAATTTTCCGGTTTCTTTTAATTTTGCACTTTTGACTTTGACCTTTTTCACTAAATTACGTCAATGCGTGAAAGAATTTAAACTCCATTCAGTTGTAACAGTGAATAACGTAAGTCACAAGTCAAACATGAAAATTGTGACTTATTTAAAACTATAAACGAGGTCAAAAGGTAACGCGAATTTGAAATACGGGGAGCGCCTTTAAAAAATTGACAAAATTGACATATTTAACAAAATTGGATAGAAAATAAACAAAAGCCAACAAAAGAACTATGAGCCAAAGAATGCGAATTGATTTTCTCTGCTTGCTGGCAATAATTGGTGGCAAGTGGCTATTTGTTGGGACGTGGCGACTTCAACATATGGTTTTGTTTTTTAAAAAAAAAATTGAGACCATCAACTTGCGAAATTGTTTCAATTTTTGTCAAACCTTCTTTAAATTACCATTTTTAGTGGTTCTATTTTCCAGGGTCAGATTTTTTTGACGCTGTAATTTATTTTTCACATTTTGGTACCAAACGTATCGAAGAAATAGGAGTTCACACTTTTCAGAATGTTCTCTGTTTTTGTTCAATTTGTGGTTCTATATGATTGGAAAACGAATTTGTAAGATCAATCATTTGATAAGTTAAGTTCTATAGGAAAACATGATTTGAGTCGCTCATATTTATCAGATGATTATCTCTCTTGGGTGACCTCTAATTGATTTTTTTCTCAGGAGTTTGCACTCTCAGGATAGATTTATAATCCAGTGCTAGATCATTTTCTTTATTTACTTGACAAAATTGCAGTTGACATAATGTCATGTCTGTTGCTTCGCCTGTTTTTTTTCTACATTCTAATTAAATACTTGTCTGTCCATTTTAAGGATGTATCAGATTATATGTAACATATAATTTTAACCACTTTTCTTTAAAATAATCGAATTATTTCTCTGCTCCAATTGGTAGACAGTTAAACCAAGAATGTGGATGAAACGCAGACTAGTGATCCTCCTTGTTTGTTAGATCCTGCAAGGTATTCAGATCTTCTTCAAATTGAGAAGGAAAAATATATAGTAGTAACATATCTGCTACACACTAGCATATCAGTTACGCATTAGTTACCCTGCACGTGGTGATTTATAATTCTAGTTGCTTAATGTCTGCCTATCTTTTAACAGTTAAAGCACCTAGCTAAAAAATAAGCACATTTGAAGCACATTTTTACAAAAATTAAAAAATTGGGAAGAAAAGTAAAATCAACGCTAACACATAATGCATAAATGCAGCATTACCTGAGCACAATTTTTGCACATATACTTCAATAAGGAAAATTGTCACATTCGTCACATTCCTTGCATGCATACTTAACGCATATTTTCTCAAACTTAAAAAATACTTTTGTATTATTTCCCCACTACAAAAACTTGCCCAACTGCAACGCTTTCCGCACTTTTCTCGCAAAACTTAGCATATATCCAAACTTATAATAAAAACGATCCGTGCACAAAGGAAAATTTCACATAATTATCTATTTTTTTTTCAAACGTTTAGCACATTTCGTACATAATTTGAGTTCTGAACAAAAGGTCAAAATTCAGCGCTCTCAATGAAAACTTTTGGAAACTGTAGAAATTACGTAAGAAGCGCACTGAAAACGTGGAGAGAAAAGTGATAAGAGTTTGACAATAATGTTAGAAGTGCGTCCAAATTGTAAAAAAGTGTTGAATAATTTTAAAATTATATCAAAAATGTACAAAAAATAAAAAATAAACGCTTGAAAATGTGGAATAATAAAGTGTCGAAATTATACAAGAAAAGTTCTGAATGCGTAAAATTTATATACGAGAAGTGGTGAATGCTTATGAATAATTATGTTGAGAAATTGCAAAAAATCTGTAAAACAAGTTTTGAGTAGAGATAATTGTTCAATTGATTATGCATAAATTCCACTGGAAGTAGTTATTTTCCTTATTCCACGGACAATTTGCACAGTAGAAAGAGAGGATATCATTTTTTAGAGACTAAGACAAAATTGTTGAATATAATGCCCAAAAATTGAAAATTTGATAGATAAGCTGTGAACGTGCAGCATTTGTTTAAGGAAAGCATGCCACAGCGAAAAAAGCAAAAGTGTTGTCCTGTGAAGCTCGAAAAGTGTTTCAAAAGTGCGTGAGATTTACCAAAAAAACAATATGAACAAAGAATTCTTACCAAAAAAAAAAACAATTAATGTTTTGACATGTGCTGAAACTTTAAGAAAAAAGCGTTGAAATTTCAGCAAGTCGTTTTCTACAAGATACTTTTATTACTTCAAACACTGGAATCAATCGGAAAAAATAGGTAAATAAAATACAACATTATTATTAAAACAATCGTGTTTCCTTCTGAATCAATTGATATATGAACTAAGAAAAACTATAAAATAAAAAAAACTATTAGTTGGAGCGCTATATCTTATACGTGAAAAAAAATTCTTCTAGAAAAAAGACTCAAATATTAATTACGGATTTGCGCCTGAAGTTAGTAGCGATTCATTTATAGGAAAGATTTGGGCCTGCATTATTCGGACTCAAAGAAACTTGGATAACAATGTAATCTGGCATGCGCTAAGTTCATTCCGAGAATGGCATGAGAATTTCGCAGGTAACAGTCTGCTCCTCCAGCATATTGTAAATCAAGTGTTCTTTGCAAAAACGTTGTAAATTTTGAAGATTGAAAATCACACTTTTCACGTTGTAAGATTTTGTATCAATTGTCAATATAAATTTTTACAAAAAAGGTTCGTCAACGAAACCCTCTGAACATT
>NW_027450775.1:5000-27901 GCF_964194025.1 Convolutriloba macropyga
CGAAGTTAAAAAATTTTTTCTCAGTTTTGGAAAACGATTGTTTTCAAAGTCATGAAAGCCATCAGCTATCTTTTAATGTCAGAATATCGGCTCATCTATTATTTCATGAAAAGCCAGTGAAAACTATCACAATACAGGAAATTTCATACGACCGAAACGACAAAGTACAAATGACAGTTAAAGACAAAATCAAAAAAAATTCAATTAATTTCTTCAAGAAAGAAGTGTCGAGGCCGTTAAAACGATAATCTATATCTTTCAGGATTTTAACATGTTCGATTGTGTTTTATTTTGAACGCTAATAAACCTGGCAAATATCTAGAAGCAAAAACAAATTTGAAATCTAGTAGTATCAAGGCCAGAAAACAACAACTTCAGACTTAAAACCGCAATCGAGACTAAATTTTAAATCAATAGAATGAAAAAGCATTCCTTTTTTGCTGACAATAAGCTACAAGTTGACCAAGTTAAGAAAAAAATAGAGGAAAGGTTCATTAAGCCACTATTTATTTACTTAATTATATTTAAAAGTCGAAACGATCATAAAATTTCAAGTAAAAAACTAAATAAATTAGCTTGGAACTGCTTAGGAAGCCAATTGGACCTATCATTTCTGAGCTTTGATTTGATATGTTCTGTTCTTTATTATTAAAAAAAGGTCTTTTTTTAAAAAAAATGAGACAGGCTGATTACAATCCGAATACTTATTGGATTGTAACAGTCCAAGATTGTCTCAAAATTAGCCCTGCTAATTTTTATTGTCCCTTAGGATCAATTGATTTTTCAAATGTTGCAGATATAGATAATTTGTTAGTTGAAAACTTAAAATTAAATTCTGCATTTTTGATAATCAACGGGTAAAGTTAGCAAAAGAAGGCAAAATTTTAATTACAGGGCACTCTCAGTGGAATTTGGAGTAGAAATAGCCCCTTTTTGAGTCTACAAAGATTGTATTAGTGTTGTTTTGGGGGTGTACTGCAGGCACATGCAAATTTAATCAAAATGGACTAAAGTAGCGTAATTCGTGTTGTTTTTGATGAAAAAGGCTGAATTTCGAAATATTTATCCACAGTTTTTGACCAAAAAAATTAAATCAGATTAATCAACAATTCTTGTTTGTCTTTAACAATAAAATCAACGAAACTATTCTTAAAAATTTAAACAAATTTTATCAAAGTTGACGAAAATTTAGGCAAAAATTTCGGAAAATGTGAATAAAAACAACGTGAATTCACTCACAACGTGAATTCACTCTTACACACTACTTTTCTCAGAAGTTTAAACCTCGATAACTCCTTGTAGAACACGAAAATTAAAAAAATATTTTAATTCAATATTCTACGCTTGACGAGTTTTCTAATGATACCAGTCTCAACTCTGTACGATGAATATATCGATCGGCGAAAATTGACTGAACAAAAGAAACCATTTGAGTATATAGTTCCTCCCCCCTCAAGAGGGGTCGGAACAATTAATAAGTATTGTTATTTATATAATAATATTAAAATTGTGGCCGTTCGTTCTCATAGGTAAAACTAGGATTTAAAGGCTCCTATTTGTCTATTAATGGGTACTTTCTTGTGAGCATAAATCTTTTATGACCCCCAGGTGCACGTGCTATTTTCTTACATAGTAACGTGCCATATAAAAACATCTAGTTTGTAGATGGGGGTAAAAAACACTAGGGGCTGAAACAGAATAGATTCAAATTTCAATGAGCGAGTGATCTCAATCAATGCACGTGATTTGTGTAAAATTGACAATTAAATGAACAAAGGATGTAAGAAAACTTCATGGAGTTATGACAGGCCAGACTTTAACTGAAATTGCTATTATTTCCAATGCGCATACTTCATATAACTGTTTGTATTTTAGAGCAAAGGCGCCGCAATCAACACTCTTGTCAACCTGGACGATCAAGGAGGTACAATCAATTATTCCATTGAAACTTAATAATTGAAACTTAATAATTTTGAAACTTAAGAAATTTGGTTTTGTTCGCACAAAACATTAATTTAAGATTTTGAAAAATTAAGAAAATATTTCAAAATTTCTGAACTTTTTGGGATGAAAAAATCGTGGGTCAAAAAATCCTGGTTCCAAAAAAATCGAGCTTTGCTAATCAGGTTAAGACTGATTTTCAGCTTGACCTTCTTTTGAATTTATCAATTAGTTCGAAATCAATTGAGATATCGGTTGTTGAGTCCCTATCTTCAAATTAGTGCAAATTAACAACTTACTGTATCAGAATCAGAAAAACTTACTAAGTTTGATTTAAGTGTTTCTGCAGAGCGAGTTTTGTTGGCTTTTGACCCGGTTCACTTGAATTTCCTGAAAATTTAAGAAAAATATATAAATGCTAAAACGTTTCTCTAACTTGTTCAATGAAAACGATTTTAAAGAATATTTAACCAGAAAGAATAATTCAAGGCAGTTAATTAATTTAGAAGAAACTGAATGGAAATTTTCTGATTCAGGTCTCTTTGTGATTCAGTAAGAAGCAAAAACTATAATTGTTTTTGTTTTTGTTATTATTGGATACCCCGTAGTTTTTCATTCAGTTTCTTCTAATTGAAACAACTACCTTGAATAACTCTTTCTGCTTAACGATTTAAGTTCAACATTCTGCTCAATTTATAATCGGTCTTCGAGGCCACATAAAACTTCAAAAGTTTATTGATAAAGTTTCTACAAGTTTGCCAAAAATTTAGCACAGGATGCATTTTGTTAATGTTGAATGATTTTCAAGTGCGTTTTTCAGACTCTTTTTTTGCGTTTTTCAGACTCATAGAGGCAAAATATTCAATCAAGTAGTTTAAAAGAAACTTAAAATTATATTGAGTTCAAATAGAATTCAAAAAAATAAAGAAGTCTATTGAAGTATCTGTCGTACAGATTAGCAATCTGTAGATTGAGCTGATTCGCGGTGCCGAATTATTCAAACTTAGTGTTCCAATTTGTTGGCTTATTCGCGGAGCGAGTCGACACTTAATTTCGATGCTTATTGAAATTATATTCTGAATACAGAATTATTGTAGATTTTGCAGAGCGAAAGTTCGTTCCCTTTTCGAATGGATATTTCGCTTACCGAAATAAGCTTAATTTGTATCTTATCTGAATTAAGACTTTAGCGGAGCGGAATCTAGTTTAAGAGAGAGACAATTAAATTGAATTAAGAAAATGAGCAGAATGGTTCCAAAATAAGATTAACTAAACTGATCAACAATTTCTTCACAATACTACATTTCCAATTGCGGCAACTTAAAATCGCGAGACAACATGAACAGACAAAAGATATCATACACAGGATGTAAACAAAATTAAAAGTGTGAAAACATAAGATTTCATCTTCAGAACAAGAACTAAATGATGAATGAAATAATGGTAAATGAAAATGAACTAAATTGATTGAACTTAAAATGAACTTGATTAGCTGCACCAAATCAATAGCCCCCAGACTAATATGTACTATTGTACCATATTTCTCCCTTGACGAAAATAAATGACAAAGTTATTTATCAGAAAATTAATAATCATATGTACTGGTTAAATAATAAATGCTATATTGTTTTGTATCAGAATTGTTTTAAATGTCAACAGTTTTGGTTAAATGTTTTAATTGCTATCACTTTCATAATATCTTTCGGCCTCACCGAACGTCATCGATGATTTTTGTCCTTCATAATTGGGCGGGACGTAGAATTGTGTAGGATACGATTGTGTTGGTGAACATGGGTCGACTGTAAAGTCAGTTTCGCTTTGATGAATTTGGGCAGCGGCTGTCTTTATGGCGGAGATTATCGATTTGTTTTGGATTTGCTGTTGCTTGATGATTTGTCTTCTTTTGTTTCTCGCAATTACACCAGGACTGGATGTTGTAGTGGGACAAGTTTGTACTGATGTGACGGATTCATCTGATTCGGTAACCGAGGGTGTTGAACGATTTCGTTTTAAAGGAATTAATGCTGCAGAGGCTTTTGTAGCGGCTTTACGTTTTGGTCTGCTAGCTGGCTCTGCTATAACAATTGAAGTAGATTGCATCTCCATTGGCACCGTGAAATCACTTCTTATTTCGGTGGGTTGTTTTGGCGGTGCTGTTGATAATGATCTTTCTGGTTTAGTGGGCATTCCTACCCGAAGAGCGCGTGTGACATTAGAATGTATTGAAGAAACCGTACTGACATAATCGGCTAATTTTCTGTGCTTCATGCGTTATCCTCCCTCTAGCTTCTTCCTTGATTCTTTTGCGTGATGGCTGATCAGTTCCTCGGTTGTTTTTCCCGTTGGTATCTTTGGTCGTCGATTTGCGTAGACCTGTAGTTCGGTTTGACGTTCGGCTTTTGTGCCAAATTTCGCTAAGTCTGAATTTCTGATAGTTACGTCTCTTTTTCCTGGTTTTTTAATGACTGAGATGAATGTATTCGTTTTTACTACCGAAGATCCAGGCGCTAACACGTCGTGTAAGCCGTCGAGACTTTTCTTTGAACGTTTTGTGCGCAGTCTCTTTTTCGCAAGTTTTGATTCTAATTAAGCTTCTGTTCGTGGTACTGATTGTCCTACGTCTGGGTTGGGAATCACTCTTGATTCCTTGTTCGGATCCTCGTTTTTTCTTTTTGTCGCATCTTTGCTCAGTCTGTCTTTGTTCATCTCAATTTCTGTGTCATGGCGTACTTCATTGTACCAATTTTCATCAGCAATGAGTTCCTCCCATCGGACAGTCTCAAAATCTAAATATTTATTTAAAATTTTTTTGTAGGTTAGACTTTTTGGATCTGGTTTAGTTGTTATATTACTTAACGGAGTCTTCGCCTTTCTACCAAAATGTGCCTCAAATGGTGATATATTAATAGTCTTTTGACGACATATTCGGAGCTGATAAATTATTGAATTTATTGCTGCTTTCACATTGAATTGATTTCGCGCCGCCGTTTTAATACAAGCTAATCGATTCTTGATTGTTTGAATTAGCCTTTCAACTAAGCCAATTGCTCTGTGATCGTGTATTGGAGCTTCAATTAACTGTATGTTATTTTGACTTCAAAATGTTTTAACTTGTTGTCCCGTTTGGCATCAAGCTTGATCCAATCTAATTGTACGGGGTATACCGTGCAGCAAAACATATTCTTGAAGAAATTTCAAAACATTATCTGCATTAGCTCTATCAAATACTTCTGCTGTTGGAAGTTTTGAAAATCGATCAATAAATGCAAGAAAGTAAATCTCTTGATTTTTTTCATTATAGATTGGTCATCCAAAATCAATTTGAATTTCTTCATTTGGAACTTTGCATAACTTTAATGGTGCCCATTTTTTAGCAGGTATAATAGATTTTAAATTTTTACCAATCTTGACACAGGGGTTGCATTTTGCAGTTTTTGTAGCTATGTCCCTGTGCATATATTGCCACCACGCGTCAGTTGCCATATATGTCATCCCCCATGTTCCAGGATGAGTTGCATGGATGGCGTCCACGTATGCGTCTTTGATTGCATGGGGAAGGGCTATCCTGTCGTCAATAGAGACACATCCATTCTTAACATGTAGGTCTTTCCAGAAGGAGTGTATATAGGGTGATATCTGCTTGCATCGGTCCTCATTTTCGGTCAGGATGCAATCTCGTATCTCTTTCAGACTCGCATCCTTAGTTGTAAGGCTAGCCATCAGGGAACTGGAAAAGATCTTTGAGAGAGCGAAATTGAAAGAGTCCAAATAGAGATCATCTACTGAAGGCGAAGTGACTGTTGTCGTATCAGTGGTAGGTGTGATTGACGTTGCGGGTACTGCTTGGGCTGATGACGGTCCTGCTAAGTCTGCAAATCGTACTCTGGAGGGCGTCGATTGTTTGACTTCCATCAATCTTTCATCGTCGGAATTTGATTGAGACATCATGTAGACTTTATTGAAATTGTTTGCGATTCGTTGGAAATTGTTTAATTCAGGTAGCGACTGTTTGGTAGAACGATTCAAGGCAAAAAGCGAGTGAGGAATGTTAGCTGTCTCGATTTGGATATTGGAATCTAAGGTATTTGGTGTTAATTCGTTAATTGAGTTATCATTATTCGTAATTGTAGAATATTCTGGATTTCGCGGTGCGAATTCATTGCATAATTTGTTAGAGGATTTTAGATTATTTGAGGCTCGTTCTGTAAGCGGATTTCGCGCTGCGAAATCGACGTAATTTTCTGCATTTAATAAGAAGCGTTTCGCACCGCGTTTAATTACATCCATTTTTGCTACTATAAATTGCTCGTCATATGCAGATATATTAACGGCTTCTTGTTGCGGGTCGCGAGAAATATAATCCACTAATCCCATTTTTGAGCCAGGGAGATGATCAATTGAAAAATCAAACGGTAGTAATCGATCTACTCAACGTGTCAATCTACTATTATAAGATTTATTTGATCTGTTCTCTCTCATGATTGAGAGAAAAGCCCTATGATCAGTTATTACAGTAAAGGGTTTGCCGTATAAATAGTATTTAAAGTGTTCGACGGACCAGACAACACCCAAAAGTTCGAGCTCATTTATGCTATATCTGTCCTCAACAGAATTCAAGAATCGTTACGCAAATGCTACTGTTTGCCAACCATTAGGTCTTCGTTGTTCTAATGCACATCCCAAACCCTTACGTGAAGCATCGCATTTAATTCGTGTTTCTAATTCCGGGTTAAAATGTTTGTTTTCGATAGTTTCCGCAATTTGTTCTTTAAACAATGAGAACTGTTTTTCATGCTCGTCTGTCCAGAGAAATTTTGAATTTTCTTAAGCAGAGGTTGGAGGGGTAGCATAGTTGTGACAAATTTGGAATGAATTTTCCTAAATGGTGTACTGAACCCATAAACGATCGAAGTTTTTTGAGATTGGTAGGTGCTAATATTTTTCCGATTGCATCCGTTTTATTTGATAGTTGAGTTACACCTGATTTTGTAATATTATGTCCAAGCCATTCGATCTTTTCTTTTGCGTAGTGACATTTTGCAAGATTTATTCGGAGATTTTCTTGATCTAGTTTTATTAGACATTTTCGTACCAAATCCAGATGTTTTTCTATTCCACCTCTGCTCACTATCAATATATCGTCCAAGAAACAGAAAGTATTATCCAGACCTGCAAGGTTGCAATCAATAGCTTTTTGGAATTCAGCTGGCATATCAGTAAGACCGTAAAATCCAGTTTTAAAACGATATGTGCCAGTCATATCTCCGCCAACGATATTAAAGTTACCATGGCGGGCCGTATCACTTAACTTAAGTTGACTATAAGCGTACTGCAAATCAAGAATTGTAAAATAAGCAGTCTCTTGCGGCGCCGTTTTGTGTTTGTGAAATCGTTTGAATTAGCGAGTCTATGTTTGGCATTTGATACTTGTTTTTGTGAATGGCTTTGTTTAGAATTTTGAAATCTAGTGCTATTTTGATTGACTGATCCTTTTTCACTGTAATGACTATTGGAGAGATAAAAAATTGATCAGAACAATTGGTCAGTTTTTCTATGTGTCCTTCGTTTAGCAATCTTTCAAGTTCAATTTTCACTTTCGGTTGAAGATGTATTGGCACTTTTCTTCCTTATTGATGTGTCACTCGATAATTTTTGTGAAATTCTGAATTAACTGTGTGATGTTTAGATTTTCCAATTCGTGAGATCAAATCTGGGAATTCTTTTGCTAACGACCTTTTTATCGCACAAGTTTGATCTATGTTATTGACTTCTACATTCGGGCAAGGTTTTTGCGATATTATTATGCCTAATTGATCAAAAAGGTCTCGTCCGAGAATTGGTCGGAAACCATCAGCTACGACCGTAATTTTTGCTTTCGGAATTTTCCATTCGGTGCATTGAACTGGCGGTTTTCAAAGTGCCTAGAGTTTTGAAAATGTCATCAGAAAAAGACTTTAATTCTAATGGTTTTTTCTCTGACCATTGTGATTGCGGACAGTTATACATTATTTTTTTAGCGAGCGACATATTAATAATAGTGCAACCGCTGCCGGAATCGAGAAGCAAATCACAATCTGTATTTCCGATCGTTATCATCATATTTTTCAGTGCTGCTTGCGGTGAATTAATATTTTCTACTGTCGCAACGTAATTGTCGTCTGAAGAATCATAGTCCGAATTAATTTGCTCGTTATAATTTATATAATTAAAGTTTTGACTTTCCTGACTTGAATTTTGATCCGAAATTTCTGCAGTTTCTATATTATTAATACGAATATTTTGTTGTGTATTTCGTGCAGTGTTAAATTTTCTTCGACATAACTTTGCGAAGTGATTGAGCAAACCACAGTGATTACATTTCTTACCCATAGCAGGGCAAACCTGGCGATGCGTTGGTGTCCAAGACTGACCACAACCACGACATTGACCAACTGATGCACGCTTCACTACTGTTCTGCCTGATTGATTACCACGCACACTCGCGCCTTGAAATCGATTGAATGATTGTATTGCTTTTACTGTACGGCCAGTTGCACTGTTATTGGATGATATTCTCTGCTGGTTCTGGAGGCCCATTTCCATATTGACTGCATTACTGAGTGCTCTTTCTGGGTCAACTGTATCGCGGAGAAGTTCCCGTTGAATATCATCATCCGACATGTTTGTGATGAAGACGTCCCTGATGATTACCTTCTCACGATTTTCAAAATCACAATTTTCAGCCAATTCTTTCAAGATGCTGTAGCATTGTTCTACTGTTTCACCCTTTTTCTGCTTTCGAGAAAAGAACACATATCGATCGAATGTGATATTTCGTGGACGGATAAAGGCTATCTCCATCATCTCCCAAAGTTTGAGGGTAGACAGGTCATAGATATTATCATGAGGAAATTTTTGTGTTAGCAAACGACTTCCCTCTGTACCAATGCTTAGGTATAGAAGAGACACACATTTTTGGTCGCAAAGATTCCATGGACGTTCCCCGCATAGTACTCCCGCTTCTGTTAACGTTTGACATTTTAACTCCCATTGCAACTTCAATTGACTGTTTCGTATCTGACGGTCTCTCTGCGTTTCCATTGTGGCATCTTCAACTGCTGATTCGTACTTTGGTTCCGCTGGTAGTCGAACCGTCGTAGGTTTCGGTTGTAACAGCGTGTCCATTGTGATATTCTCACGTGCGAGGATCGCAAGTTTGACCTGGATCCGCCATTTTTACCATCTGATTGGTGGGTCCGACGTTGGACGTTCCCAAAATGGTTCTATCGACAATGGTGTTTTTCGAGATTCTCGAGCTGACTGTGCCATGTTGTACAGATTAGCAATCTGTAGATTGAGTTGATTCGCGGTGCCGAATTATTCAAACTTAGTGTTCCAATTTGTTGGCTTATTCGCGGAGCGAGTCGACACTTAATTTCGATGCTTATTGAAATTATATTCTGAATACAGAATTTTTGTAGATTTTGCGGAGCGAAAGTTCGTTCCCTTTTCGAATGGATATTTCGCTTACCGAAATAAGCTTAATTTGTATCTTATCTGAATTAAGACTTTAGCGGAGCGGAATCTAGTTTAAGAGAGAGACAACTAAATTGAATTCAGAAAATGAGCAGAATGGTTCTAAAATAAGATTAACTAAACTGATCAACAATTTGTTCACAATACTACATTTCCAATTGCGGCAACTTAAAATCGCGAGACAACATGAACAGACAAAAGATATCATACACAGGATGTAAACAAAATCAAAAGTGTGAAAACATAAGATTTGATCTTCAGAACAAGAACTAAATGATGAATGAAATAATGGTAAATGAAAATGAACTAAATTGATTGAACTTAAAATGAACTTGATTAGCTGCACCAAATCAATAGCCCCCAGACTAATATGTACTATTGTACCACAGTATCAGTTAAATGATTTGTACCAAACTTTTTTAAATTTGCAATTTTTTTCGTTAAGCAAATTCTAATTAGACAAAATAGTAACTGATAAAGAACGTTCAATACTATAGAAATTTTTCGATTTGCCTATGATATATTTGTTGTTTAGAATGCATTGCTTCTTCCTAAATATTTGGTTAAGGTTAGCTTCTTAGGTGTGAATACGGTAATTTATACTGACAAGACATTTTTGATGACAAAATAATTGTTTCTTTAAAATTCAGCCAACCTTGATAACTAATGAGTAAACTGGAACTAATAAAGTTGATGTAATTGAATCAACTACCGAATTGCAGTCCTTCTAATATGAAAAACGGCAAAAACAAAGAGATCTTCCATCTACATAACCTTCAGTTTTCTGTGGTCAACCAAAAGCTTTACAAAAAGCTTTACTAACAAAAGCGTTCCAACAATTTACAACATTTGGAATGTCAAGTTTTTTCGAGAGATTACTGCTAACCCTTCAATGAGAAAAAGACAATTGCAAAAACCGTACATCACCGCCGTCTTGCAACATCTTGAAACATAATCATAATGGGCAAGCGCTCGCAAAAAATCAGCATATTAACGTGTAATATTTGTGCAGGGATTTTTAAAATTTGGCTGCTATGTTGACCTGTTTCGAACAGTAAGATATGTATAAATGAGTATCATTGAGAGTTGAAAATGAAAATTTCACTGACAAGCAGAGATTATTTTGAAAAGAAATACGATTGTCATGGATTAAAAACGCTGGTTTCATACTTCACTCATCACTCAATTCTCTTTTGTGTGTCAAGTGAAAGGACTTAAACAAGATATATAAGGGGAGAAAACCTGTGCAAGACAGTTATTTTGCAAGAGCCTAGCCGAGGGACGGTTACAAAATGACCATCCTCTTTTAAGTTCTCACAAGATAACTGTCATAGGCAAGATTATGCAATGAACGAATAAATTTAATTACTTCAAGATCTTGCAAGACAACAATTGGAGCTACACTAGCGAAGAATAAATTGTAACATAATAAAGTCTAAAAAGAGTGAATGAAATCTTCTATAATTGTGTGCAATTTGTGTTTGTGTTGCAGAGCAGCTTGACAACATAGAGGAGGGTCTGACGACAATCCACGCAGACATGAAAGAGGCTGAGAAGAACTTGACTGACCTCAACAAATGCTGCGGACTATTCACATGTCCATGGGACAAGTAATCACTTAACTAAATTGACTTATTACTCTCAATTTAACCATTGATATCAAACTTGAAATAATTGAATAAGATTTTGATAAGATTCTCAAAAAAGATCTTGCACGTCTTGGCATGTTATATCAACTTCTGCTTCACTGGATAAACAAGCTTTACACATTTTATAAAAAATATAAACATTCTTGCTACAAAGTAACTTAAAAATCATACAAACAGATTGTTTACCCAAACTGTGACGTATACCTTGTTTTGAATGTTACTTTCAGCCATCAAAATTGGAATTAAAATCGGGGTTAAATGTAACGGGTGAATGTAAAAAAGTTGAGAAAACGAGACAGTAAATTTCAAACCCCCCATCTTGTGTAGAGTGCACAATCCAAATGAAGAGCAAGACAAGAAGATCTGGAGTAAGAAGGGCCAGGACGGGCCAGTGGTTGGGGGACAGCCAGGAGTGCCCATGGACGGACCCACAATCGGGGGAAAATTCGTAGCCAGGTAAGAAGATTTCCTAGTAGTCTCGTAGGTCAACGAGTTAGAGTCTCGGTCATACAAATTTTTGTTTTTGAATTTTGATCTGAAAGAGCTAAATTCTCGAACATATTCCATTTTGTATACCTGGGTATTTTCGTGAACAAAAAGGCCTCGACGGGTAATCTTGAACGAGGACCACGCAACCTGGGCATTTTTCCACGCTCGTGAGGACTATAAATAGTTTTTTAGGGGTTCATTGACGTTTCCAACAGCTTAATGGACTCAAAATTTTTTACCGGCAACCCCCTCTCCTCCCTTCATCGTCTTGTATGACAACAGAAATTTTGGGGTTATAATGGGGGTGAAACTTTGGGGTTTAAACTTTGTGTGTGTGTGTGTGTGTGTGTGTGTGTGTGTGTGTGTGTGTGTGTGTGGGTGTGTGGGTGGGCGTGTATTTTTGTATGAGTGTGTGTCGTGGGGGAGGGGGGGGGGGTCCCCGAAACATCAAAATAAACAGGGTTCTGTTATGAGTATCGGTTTAATTTAATGAACATCTCCGGGTTATTTCGTTTTTCAGAGAGCGTGTTTTTGTCGTCATATGAAATGTCGTCATATCTTTGATCCGTTGAGCAAGATTGAAGGCAATTGTAGACTTTGCTTCTTTTAATCAAAAACAACATTTTTTGGAAATAGAATCAAAAGAACTGAAAAAGCTACAAGACGATAGATTTGGATGCCAGGTGTGGTTTGATGTGATTGGAGTAGGTCTGGCATTTCCCAATACGGGGAGACCAAAATAAAGAATTTGATCAATAGAACCACTTTCGGCTGTTCATATTGGCGGCGCACCAGGAGACAAAGTCTGTTCTGTTATGCATATACAATCTAGCTCCATTATTCAAAAAAAAAAGAACAAATCATTAGTAAAATGTGATTGTAATATTCTACGTTGCAGTGTGTTAATATGCATTAATTGATAACCGTTAATAAATATAGGTAACACTTGTAGATTAAGAAGTATTAACCCAGACTGAGGTTCATGACCGCAATCAAGTATATCCAGACTGAAGATGAACGCACGAGCGTTCAAAAATTCATAGTCTAATATAGAAGCATCCGTATACATAAGTTAGAATTAGGGTTTACCGGCATTTTTCTAGTACATATATCTCATCTATCGGTCCAAAATTACGTCCAGAAGGTCACTAGATCCAAAATTAAGAAAGTTAATTTTCAGTTCTTTTTCTAACAACTTTATTTCCGAAGGAACAAAACTAGAACGAATATTGTGGCAGTAATTGACACTAAAAAAAACAACAGTTTGATAGGAGTGAGTTCCTACAAGAAGATTATTTTATATCAAATGTGCGTGTCTTTACATTTTTGATGTTCTTTTTTTCTTTATAGTTTTTGTCATTCAAAGTTTTTTCTTCATATCAACTGAATGGAATAATCCTTTTCGTTTTTAACGCAACCCATTTACTCTGGTAATATTTAGAAAACAATGAAATTGAAAACTTCGACCAAAAACAAAATTAAAAAAAATGAAAAAAGGATAAACATTGAGGTGAAGTTATTTTGACTTTCACCAAAAGTTAAAACGGTAAGCCGTAATCAAAGCTAGAGGAGAAACTCAAAAAAAAGATTTTGTAAACATGCAATTTCTGAAATGCAATCAATGAACTGAACTGTCTAGGGATGAAAGCAGAAGTCTGAACTTGATAGCACAAAGTTCTGACTGTGAAGGCACAAAAGTCTGTTGAACACACAAAATTTTAATATCTCTATCAACTTTCAGCTAGATATGAACTGACAAAAGTCTAGACAAAGTCTAGAAAGTCGGGACTGTCAATTAATTCAACTATCAGATGCCATTGTGTACAGTCAAATTAACTAATAAAAAAATCAAACACATATTTCCATTAATTATCATCAACAAGTAGATAATAAATATTACGGAAAATTAATGCATCGTAGTCTATGATGATTTTATTCGGCATTAGGGAAACTTCAAACCTCAGAGCCCAGTAAAACCCTATTAGTATACAGCTGAGTTAACGCCATTGGAAATGGACAATGAAAAAGAATAATTGCGCAGTGGATTAGAACTGAATGGAGGAAACTGAATTAGTTACCCATAATAGCACTTACTGCCAAAAATAAACATCGACCGCAACTTCTCAGCCTATAAAAAGAACTAAGTATTGTTTATGGAAAGCCTAAGGCGAATAGATCTCGAAGTTGTGAAGGCCTGCTCCCCACGCCAAGCTCATATTGCTGGAGGGTTTCTAGATTGCTATTTCATTTTTTAAACCTTAATGTTGCTTGTTCATGACATATACAACGTTAATAAGTTAATTATGATACTGAAAACAAAACAAACTCAATCTTACCTCTGGTGGCTATTTACATTTTTTTTCCAATAAAAAAGGCCAATGCAATCCGTTTACAGGGTGAGCTGTGGTGTTTATTTTTTTTGAGCAAACAATATCAAAAATGAGCAAACTATGAAAAATATTTTGTAGTTGGGTTTCCAAGAACTGTGCTATGAAATCTGTCTAAATTCTTCTATACATCTTTCTGGAGACATTTACTCGATATTTTTCTCAAGGTTAACCACAGGGTAGCCTGATTTTTTTTTTAAAAATCCAAGAATAGAAAATGAGAACAAAACTTGCATGTGACTTCTTGACCAGCTCCACTAAAAAGTTTATTATTAGCAGCAAACTTGTTGGCATACTTCAGAACGCTTTCTGAAAATTCAATGCCAATTTAACGAACGGTTTTTTGGAAAGACAACCTTCTTGGGAAAAACCCAGTTACTTGTATGAAAGGATTTTGTATCCATTTTCTAATAACAACAGATGCAAATTGTGGGTTTTGTTTAGGCTGAAATGCTTTTCTGAAGAGAAACATACCGAGGGAATTTTTTGCTTTTTAGCTTGTGACAAATTGGAAAAAAAAATCCTAGTCTATTACAAGAAGCATAATAATTGGTGCTAATTGTGGTCTAAAGAGATCTTTTTACCTTAGGCATTGCAGAACTCTTTTGTTAAATATAAATAGAGATTCAATAGCAAAAAAACTGTCAGCCGAATAAAGCGCAGAGCAGCCGAGCCTATTGAATTAATTTGCTTTTAAGTAAAGAAAAGCAACTGGAAAAGCGCTCACTAAAATGTATATGACGGCGCCATGAAAGCGTACCTTTCTTGCTTATCAAAAAGTGGCTGACAAAATTGTTGAAGAAGGCACCACTTATTTTCAATTGAGGTGCTCTGATAATTAAAATTCTCAGGACAGCTAAATCTCTTTCAAAAACTCAGTTCTCAACTTCGTAAATCTCCTTAATGCCAGTCAACCGAGCAAAAACTTGAGGAATTTATGCACTCTCGATTCTCCGAAGATTTAGATTTCTGCCTAATGTATACGTAAAGTTTTGCCCATCTATTGATTTTTCTTTTAAACGGCTTAAAATTATTGGAAATTCAATACATAAAAACAGAAAAACTGATAAGACTACCCGTTCAATTTTTTGTCCGCTCACTTTTGTAAAGGACTGTATCTTCTCAAAATTGTAGAACACAATTATTCCAAACAAAAATTAAATAAAACAATGATCTTCCTCTCAGTAATTTCTGTATCTTGGTGAACGAAGGAGCAGATCAAAACAAAGTTGTAGTTATTCACCAAGAAATTAAACTGACTATTCCTGAAAATGGGAAAACAAAAAAAAAGATTTCAAAATTCATTCAAAGCAACAGATTTCCGAAAAGCAAACCATTCTACACAAGAGAAGTGTTAGCCAAAATTATGATTAAACTCAACGTTATCTGCTTGAGTATCGAAACCGAATTATGGCACAAAAAATAAATTTTTCAGCCAATTTGGAACCAAATAAATGGAAAAATATACGGAAAATTGTTTTACCGTTCTACCAATTGCTGAAACAAATGACGATTTTTTAATGGTTTGAAGTGAGTTGATATTCAACAGAAAATAGGAATTGAGAAGAGAAACAGCCATAAAATAGGTGCAAATATTTTTAGAAAAAGTAACAATAACTTAATAAATCACATTCTACAAAATCTAGTTTTGATTTTGAGAATTGAGCTGTTGTTTCAATTGCAGTTTGCATTATTAAAAGAGTGTTTTTATTAATCCAAAAAACGTGCAAAATTTTCAAAAAAATTAGTTAATAGTATCAATTAAAATGTTAAAATTTTTAATTGCATTGATTTGTTCTAATGTAGTTTTGACAGCTGAGAAGTGATATGTAAAACAAGGACCAAATAAGGAATTTTCCAATTTTTTAACTTAAATTTGTCCGCAGTGATGATGCAAAAATAATGGGCATTAATAACCAAAAAATTAGGTGAGAATTCTGTACGAGCTGTTGTTAGTCTAAAAGTTTTTGCGTTGCAAAGAGTTCAAAACAGCAATTAAATTTAGTTAGCAAAAAAAGTTGAGCCACTTGGGTTAATTTAAAATTAATTATTGCATCTTCACTGACAAACAAAATGATCTCAAGTGCGTGTACGTGATGAAAATTGCCATTTCTAATAAAACTAATTCCGGTTTTTTATGTCATTTAATTGTGACAAGTCTCGTCAATTTTATGTGAAAAATTTTTAAATGAAAACTGGTCTAGTTATATATAGTTCCTGTTTTTGATTACCAAAACATGAGAGCTTTAAATGAAATTCTTTCTGCTAATAAAGTCGAACAGGACATGCTTAAATAGGAAGATTATAGACTTTTAGCTGTTTATCATCATGGTCTGACTAGAAGGGTGAGCTAGTTGATTGGCTGTACGATTTGTATAATACTGCTTGTATGCGCTGCCAGCTATGCCATAAATCGCTTGGTTTTTTGTTTGTTGTTAAAATTTAAATGTTTAACTGTTCATCAAATTGGTCGATGAACTCTTTCAAAACATAATCGTGTGTTGTTTATATTTTTGTGACCAATTTAGTTTTGGAACTTGACAGTGATGAATAGAAGATCGAGAAACGGGGATAATACTTTGCCTCAATTTATTAGTTGTTCGTTCCTTAAGTTCCTTAAATTCACCAAAATTAATATGGCCTCCTACTTTTTCTTCCAGCTAATTGGAAATGTTCTGCTCATACAGATCTTTGATGGACCTACCGATAGTTACTATTTCGCACGACTATCATTTTGCTATTTTGAATGCTCTCAGTTCAATATGGCACCTCAATAAAAACTTATGTTTGGGTGCCCTGTACGGCACTTTTTAAAACTGTGTAAACTATTAATTTCTGAAGCCCAGATCTCATTCTACAGTTAATCTTTTAAGATTTTGCATATTTTGCATCAATTATCAAGATCTTTTAAAGAAAAATTAACCATGACATGGCATCAAACACCAATTTGTGAAAAATAATACCAAAAACAGGCAACATTTATCACCAAATAATAATACTGAGGATAAACTGCCATGATTTATTTATTTAGATTATCAAGAAAATCAGAACTTTCTTTCTTTCTTGGTTAACTATGAATTAAGCCAAATGTTTTCCCGAAGGATGCATTTTAAGTGAATGCATGATCGCTGTACATATTTCACACCATTTGCAGGATCAAGAACGGGAAGCCCCCTCCCATGGAGGTCCCATCAAAAACAGAAAACAAAACTGCTAAATTAATGAACATCACGTCTAAAAATTAAAAAAGTAAATCAGAAATTTATCAGTGCACAAACGATCAGTTTCGATGGTTTTGCCTAAAATTGCCGAATAAAGGCTATCCCCATTTTCATCTCAGATTAGTGAACATACTAAATCGGAACCCCTAAGTTTTTTCTATTGCGGTTATAATGATTCCTTTTTACATAACAATTCAGTAAAATATCGTTGTGCATTATAGCTTTAGAATTTAATACGTCACGTAAGTTTTCACACATTTTTTATCAACACTCTGACGTCACAGAATGCGCAGTTTTTCAATCAAAGGCGTTGAATCTCACCATTTACGACTCCCTTGGGAATGGCCTTATGGCCTTCTCTTCCGATGGAGGGAGGCTTAATTCCACACCTGAACAGGTGAACAACTGTATTTGATATAATAATTCGTGCTTGCAAGTTAAAGGTGATGCAAGCTCATTTGATGTATTTTCGTATCATCAAAAACAACTGTTTATGTAAATACAAGCAAAAAATGCCGAAATGTTTTTCACCCAATATAGTGATGCTATAAGTTCAAAGAATATCCACAAAAAACGGTAAAGATTATTGTTCTTGTTTTCAACATTTTTTCAACTTTGTTGTCGCCATTTCTGTTTTCTGTGAAAACACTTTAAGGCTTTAATAGTCTTCGTGAGCAAATAAATTGGGCTGCAAATTGGTTGTCTGAAGCAAAAAAAATCAATCGATATTTTTGTTGAGGGTTAATATTGCACCAAAATTATCTACCAGGGTATTTTGAGAAATAATATACCCCTGGTAATAATAAAATCTGGTCAACTAGTACTGGATCATGAATTATAAAGTCCCTATTTTTATGCACAGATTCAGATTTTGTAGCTTTACGCTATGAAATACTCAAAAACTTGTGCACTATATTTTCTGGACTTTTGAAATATTACTATGACACTGTACTGCTCTTACTATGTTCCATCATTAACTCTGAAGATCTCGCCTTACTAACCTTACTAGCAGTTGACTTTCTATGGGTAGCATTCCACATGAAACAATTTAATTTGCTTTCCACGCATTGAATTCATTTTAAGCACTCAAATATATTAGGCGCTCAACTTTGCCCAATCGCCATATTGGCATTGAAATCTATCGGCGATTTTAGCGAGAACTGTGTCAAATGAAAATGCGATGAAAATGAAAATATTTTTAACTTCAGAAGCTATTCTGTGACCCTTTGACTTTTTGACTTCAAAAACAGGATAAACTATTAAGACCAGAGTGCATTAAGTGTTTGTGTGTTTATTCGCTACTCATAGAGTTCATGAAGTCTCTAATAATTATGGATTAAATCGAAATTGCTGCGAAGGTATAGTTTCATGAAAAAGATGCCCCCTTCTTTGGTTCTGCCACCACCACCCCCTCCCCCAATTTCCTATCCCACACACTCGCCGTGTCCACTCATAGGGATTAACCTCATAACTAAGCTTGAGCTAGCTACCAACAAAACCAACCCCTTCCCCCTTCCTAAACATCGTTTGGGAGCAATTTGTCCTATTTCGGTTGTATATATCTATTCAGTAATTTTTTCTTATCAATTTCATGCTAACTTAATTTTTGGCAATAACATTTCTTAAAATATTTCATTTAACTTTGTTTCAATTTCAAGAAAAATCGGAAATTAAACATAAATTTGACCAACTCTACGATAAAATCTAATTTTTATCTAAAACCATAAATACATATTGACTGGCACCACTTGGATCTCCATAACGGGACATAAAAATTCAAAGAAAGGAAAAGAGAAAACTATTCTTGTGATTTTTTAAATCTTATTCTAATTATGTTATTTTTTTTTAAAAAAAGCTTGAAAAGCTGGAAATAATTTTAAAGCTTTTAGCTATCGTTGCGAGAAAAGTGAAACCTCTTTGATATACAACAAATTAAGTTGAAAAATCAATTTTTTACGAAGAAATTTACCGTTTCAAGTGATCTCTACGAACTTTCTTTTTATAAGAGACCAATTTGTCTTTCATCTTAAAAAATCTCAATAATTTTTTGTGTCCGGATGTGGAAATTTAAAAACTATAAAAATGCAATCTCCTCGAATTCGGGCAATTCAATGCATCACTTTTTTAACCCTTTTCCTCTGTTATTTTCGCAAAGAATTATTTTCATTACCAAGCGTGCTTGCAAAGTTCCTACTGCAATCCTTGTGAAACTCAAGTGAAAACAAATAGTCTAAGCAACCTGGCCATTGCTAATTTTCACTTCGGGTTTCCCAGAGAGATTCTGAAAATAGAACTTTACAGATAGCTTTTCCAGAGAGTTTTTTTCAGAGAACTTTTTCCAGAGAGGTTTCCAGAGTACCTTTGAACAATAAAAATTTACATCTAAAGATAAAGTAAACTTTATTGCTTAAAAATGAGAAATTATTGTAAAAATTCCAGCGTATGCACTTACAACATGTTTCATTTTAAATAAAGTTGAGCAAATGTTGATAATGTTTGAAGATTTCTCATAAATGTAAATCTTCCATTTTAATCAACTTGGTATTCATTTCCTTGTGAACTAATTGACGCAATCTTTATGTTCATTAGGATTGCTGTTTTGATGCTTTCAGATTCAAAGTTGTATACAGAATTTTGCAGAGGTTTTGAAGTTTAAATAAATTCATTTTTTTGTGATCTGGCTATGTTTCGTTTTTTTTTTTCACTTTTTTTGCTGAAATAATTATATACTTCAACCAAGCAACACTTGGATCTTCATAACGGGACATGAAAATTTAAAGAAAAGAAAAATGAAAACCCACAATTCTTGTAATTTTTTTTTATCTTATTCTGAATGTAGTCATTTTTTTCAAAAGACACAGCAATACTAATTGCTTGAAATTTGTATTTAATTATAAAACTTTCTTCCATCACTGCAAGAAAAGTGAAATCTCCTTGATATACAACAGTTTGGGTTATCACGAAAAAAAAATCATTTTTTTACAAAGAAGTTTACCGTTTTAAATGATCTCTATGAACTTCTTTTTTTAATGAGATCAATACGGAACCAACCTAATTATTCCTTTTTCAAGGTTTTTCAATATTCGTTCATGAAACTTGAAACAAAGATTCTCAAAACAATACAACACACCCAAATTTTTTATTACGAAGATGAGATATAGCTCGTACAACTTTAACAAAATTTGATAACTTTAGAATTAAGCATATTATGCCTTCTCAAATGCTAAAAACGGATATGGTTATGTAAAGAAATTAATTTACATGCACTGAAAACTATCACAAAATGATAGTTTAAATTGATTGTTAAGTTTGGCACAGTTACTGTGCTAAAAGATTTTTCTACGTCCTAATATTCAACGTGGTATTATTTCTTGGGCTTCGATCGCAGATCATCATCCATTATTTAGAAGAAAATATGGGAGATACTAGATCGACCAGCATGAGAACTCGCTGGTCCAGAACCTAGATGAAAGTTGAGTTAAATTGAAAGAAAAAAGATCTATATTGTGGTTACAAAAAGGGTCTGTTGGTGAGAAAATTTTGAAAGAAACTGTTAACTTTTCCAGTCCATTTACAAAACCAAAAGTGCGAGAAGGAGCCACTACATAATAAAACGGCTCCCAAAATTTTAATTTGGACCGTTTTACGTTCCTAAAACTACTTTTTGGCATACTTTGTTTATACGTAGCTTCCTAATACCATATAATAGGGGAAATGAAGAAACTTAACTGATATTGTCGAAAGAGTATGCTTAATTGATTCCAGAACATTCTTGTTTCATGTTTTTAATGTTTAACTTTTTTACGATATCAATTACGATATCATTTGATTTTCCTGAGTTTTCTTGTTCCTGAATGGCAACAATTGGCCAAGAGATAATTTTTGTCGCAGCGAAAAAAACGGCAAAAAAGTGGTAAGAAGTAGTGGCAACAAAAAGAAAAAAACAAAATGTGAATCTCAGCATAATCGCAACCCAGGCAAAACAAACGCTGAAAAAAAAATTTCCAAACCATTTATTACAACTATCAAATTTATTTGACCAGCAACGGTTACGGCTAAATTTCGAAGAAATTAGCTAAACCAAACAATTTGTGCTTTCCTCAATTCTGAATTCCCAACTTTTCTCTTTTCCTTGGTCAAGATTGTTATTATATGGAACATATTTCTTTTGCAACAAACGTGTTTCTTCCAGTTATCCTTCTACTTCAATCAAAAAATAAAACAGAAACCTGGAGAAACAAAATGCGGAAACCTACATAAAAATTTTTTGCGATTTTGTTGACCAAAAAATAAGCACTATAGTGTATATCCAATTATATCAAAATGTGTCACTTTTTTCTCCTATTTCCCAATAAAAACAAACTTATAATTGATGGGTGCGTCAATCTCCGGTATTATAAATGTGCGTTAATCAATAAAATAACCGAATCTTATCTTTTCTCATAGAGTTGTTGCAGAATGCCCCTTATTTGGCCTAGTATTGTAGCATGTCAAAAAACGCGTTTTTATGAAATATTTTAAAATACGCTGTAGCGTAAAAAAAATTCGTGAGTTCAATAAATCAGTGTTCTTGAAAATTTATCAGCTTGTGAAGCTTAGTAACCAATAAAGAGAAAATTTGAACAAAAAAAAACATTAAAACACTAATCAACAAGGAAATGTTGTCAACATCGGACTGATTATTAGCTCATTGGCAGCCAAAAACAGCATGAGAAAATGGTTGATTTCCTACAGCTCTATTTTTTTCAGTCAACAATCATTCCTCATTTTATGATTTCGTCGCGAAAAAAGAGCCAAAATAATCATAATCAAATTCTTAATGTGTTAAGTTACGCAAAATGAAAACTTTATTCAATTGAATTTAATTTGATGTTTCTTACTTCGTGTCAGGTCAATTATGCTCTGGAAAATATCTGGGTCAGTACTGTCTGAACTGTTTTTTGTCGTTCCAAAAAAAAACTCCAATAATTTTTTTGGTTGTTTTGATTGTTTTAATCAGTACTTCTGCAGCAACTGATTCGCTCACATTATAAGTAACACCTCTATTGAAGTGATTGATACAAGATCTTGAAAAAGCTTCTTTTACTTCGGTGAATGCGGAAGTTTTCTTAATTCCAATAAAAAAAGAACGGTGGTCTAGTAAACGGTAACTGATTGTTAGCAGCAAAAAACTGAGTATCCATTAGACGATAAGCAGTTTTTTATTGAGCCAGATCATGGCTTTTAAAAAATTTAAAATTAAAATTTTGTGATTTGTGTATGTACCAGAAAAACGACAATGAAAGTTTTAAGCTAATTGAATGGCTTTTTGGTTAATTAGGTGTGGAAACTTGTAAACCTACCCGTAAAAAGTAGAGTCAAAATCCCATTATTCACTTTTGTCTGCCACACAAGTATTTTTTTCCAAACTAAAGAAAACTGACCTCAAATCGGAAAATTGACAAAATTGATTTTGTCCAAATAAAGCGCTGAACGACATAAAACAACAAAGTGTACTTTTTGCCGCTTAACGAAATAACTTTCTTTGAAATAAAGTTGAGAAAACTTTTCAAATTTAAACTTTTCAATAAAAAAAACCATTAATTCTAGAACCTTTTAGCGTAAATAAAATCCCGAATCCAAACGCTACGTTGCTTTCTATATGTTATCGTTAGATTTCTGATTTTTGAAAACTTAAGATTCTTAAATTTCGTCTTTAT
>NW_027450776.1:0-16638 GCF_964194025.1 Convolutriloba macropyga
CTATGAAAACTGCCTCTTATCAAAAAATTCGCTCACTTAAAAGTTTTATTTGACACTTATTTTTCTAGCCTATCTTGCATTACAAAAACAAAACCAGATCGTACTAAGTTTACATATTTAGCATGATTGCTGTTTTCCGCACATATGTTTTAAGATTGGGTAGGTATGCGAGTGCAAAATATATTAATATTAAACATAAATATATTTATATATACATGTATATATATATGTATAAAAATAAATATAAAAAAAATATATAATTTATATATATATATATATATATATAAATATATATATGTATATATATATATATATATATATATATATATATAATGTATATATATATATATATAATACATCTATAATACATGTACATATATATATATATACATGTATATATATATATATATATATATATATAAATGTATATATATTTATATATATATATATATATATAAATATATATATATATATGTATATATATATATATATATATATATATATATATATATACATGTACATATATATAGAGATGCTTGTAATTACAGCCGATAAAAACCACTTGATCTCTAACATTTGTTCGAGATAAAACTATTAAACTGCTATGAAGACTGCCTCTTATGAAAAAATTCGCTCACTTTGAAAGTATTATTTGACACTTACTTTTCTTGCCTATCTTGCATTACAAAAATAAAACCAGATCGTACAAAGTTTATATACTTAGCATGATCGCTTTTTTCGGCACATATGTTTTAAGATTGGGTAAGTATGCGAGTGCAAAAAGCGGTGACACGCTCAAACGCTGATATTTTTGTCGGTAGTTTTCGCATTTTAAGTGTGCGTAAAATGGTGACAAAATGGGGACTCTAATCATTTGATCTCGTCGCCGACTCAAATTTAATCATCTGATTGCGGATGATTAGTCGCCAATTTACGCATTGCCACTGTTACTAAAAATGGTATCAAGGATTTCACGAATTAACTTCTGTTTACTCATATTAAGTCTGCAACATTCGGTTTGTCACTGATTTGAGCAAATGTGGTTTTCAAAACTTAAAACCACTATGAACAAAACCATCACCAAGATACATTCAGCATAATTAACTATGTAATGTCCACATTCTGCTTGACGAATATGCTTCGGTTAACTTGTGAGCTGAAAGACATAACATAATGATGCTGAAAATAAATTGATCATGATCAATTGATCTAAGAATAGCGTTCTATTCATTTTTCCAGTTTTCTTTTATTTGTTAGTAGTTATCGCAATTATAGAGGACAATGATAATTTCGACACTAAATTAATTCTGCAAAAAGTATGTTTCACAGCATAGTCATCGAATGTATTCTTTTCTAGACCAAATTTTGATTTAATACATTTTTAATAGAGAACTTACCAAAGTATGGTTGAGTGATTCGTAGCCAACAGATCCTAGGTAGCAATTTTTGGTCCCACCTTCTGGGACTTCAATTAGAAATTGGATTCAGCTATAATTACATTGTGCGATAACTATGAATGAAATTAGCGCAGTTATTACACTAAATAGGGCCAAAGAAAATTAATTTCCAGGCTCAGTTTTTTTCAGTTCTAAGAGTAGCTATCCACTACTTTCTATTGGATGATTAATAACATACCCAGTAGATGGTCAGCAAATAGCCGCCGTTGATTCAAATAACGAAGATTGGGACTGAAAGAAGAAAAAAAACTAATTAAAAAATAAATACACAAACAATTTTAAAGTGCAAAATATTTAGAGGTCATTTTGGAGCTGAACATACTCCTGTTTGGACTGTTTGGAAGTTAGATGACACAGGAGCCAGTATCAATACCAATAATTTTTCGAGATGGCAACTAAGAAAAAAGTTCCAATAACGGAATAACGGGCATCTTAAATTGGACTTTGTGTTTATCCTTTTTCTACTTCTGATTTTGTTTCCTGGTATTGACTCTGTTCATTTTGAAGTGCTTTCCTCAGCAACTGTTGTCTAAAAAAACCTTTAGCAAAATGAGAGAAGAGTGAAGTTAGCCTAGAGAAGTCAAAAAGAGTTCACGCAAAATGTTGAACAAGTTGTGAGGTAAGGTGAAGGGAAAAATTTTCATTCGACGAAGTAGCAGAAAAAATAGCAGAACTTTTCCTGATGTACAATTCAAAGAATTTTTATTGACTAAAAGAAAATCTAGACATAGAACGGATTACTACTGAGCTGGAAAAAGCATTTCTAAAAAATATCAGATATAAAATTTGAAAAAATATCAGAATATCAATGTCAAAATGCCGCATGTGAACAAAAAAAACCACCATCGAGAAATGAAAATTTGGTTCAAACAATAAACTAGGCCTTGAATAAAATAAGAAAAGATAGGAAAAACCATTTAGAAAAAAAATTTAACCATTTAAAAAAAAGAAACAAACGTTAAAAATCAAAGTGAAATTGCCGCTTGTGATAAAGAAAATCACTACCGAGAAAGCGAATTTTTGTTTAAACGCCGTTTCCTCACTCTACTTTAATATTAGAGTGAAAAAAAATTACACCGCAAAACCACTCGCTTTTTCGATCCATTTCCTGTTTCGGGGTGATTAAAATCACTACGCCGATTTGACTTCAAAAATCTCAAAAAATTGTAAACAGATCTTAAAAAAAGACTTCGCCCCATTACAATTCATTTTCTTTTAATTATAGAAACATAGCAGGACAAATCCTTAAAAGCCATCCTTGAAATCAAATGAAATACTTAGAACTACTCTACTTGACCAGCAGATCAGCCAAAAAGGTGAACAGTCTCAAAGTTCAGAAAAAAGAATGAAACAAATTGAGCAAGAAAACAATCATTGCTGAACCTCCTGAGGATTTAAACTTGAAGGCCAAAATTTATCCAAATAAATACACCCCCTTCCAAAAACAAATACCAAGAAAGAGCTTTATTAGCAAAAAAAATTGCAAAAATTGAGAAATATGACAAACTTTTAAAAAAATGAAAATTGGAAAACTTTAAGAAAATTTCTTTTTTTCAAAAACTTAAAAGTTTGAAACTACTTGTTTTCTCTAGAATCTGGTAGTAAACTACCTGTGATACCTAAAAAAGTTCCTGTGCCCCGTAACAATTCATTAACTTTGACAATGACTAAATTTACAAAAAAAATTTAAAACAACTGCAAATTTTAATGAAATAATGCTGATATTTTTAATATTAGTTTCTTCAGAATCGTTTTATTGTCTCCACAGCCTCTCCATTAGCATATTTTCAAGCCCTAAAAAGTTGCATTGGCCCGTAAAGATCGACAATTTGGAAACTTGACAAAAATTTTCAGAAGCATTGAAAATACCTAAATCTTATCGAAATTTTGCAATAAGTTTTCTGGCACCTGAATCTGGAACACCTCAAGAAATGACAATTTTAGAAAAAACTTCGAAAAAAAGAAAGTTGTTTTTTCAAAAAAACCTGATAAGATTTGTGTCAATTTAATGTTGCGAAAGTGTTCCCTTGCCATTCAATTGTATGCAATACCTTAGTTTTAGATTCTCAAGGAATGTTTATGGTGCCTAAGGCTAGAAAAAGTTTAGAAAAACAACAAAAATTGTAAAAAAAACTCTAAAGAATTTCAAAAATCAGTATCAATGTTCACAAATCTTTTTACATTATCAAAAAGTAAAGCTCATAAAATGGATATAGCTTATAGTTATGTCCAGAAAAAGACTTTAACAAACGTTAATTAAGGACTTATTAAAAATAAAAATAAAAAAATAAGAAAAAAAGTGAAAAATTGCCCGATTTTGGGCTCAAAAACTTCTTAAAAAAATTTAAATTTCGTTCTTGCAACTTCAGCACTCATAAAAGACCACTAAACCTATTTCTATTCGAGGATTCTTAGTGAAACCTATTGCCTAATGGTCGTTTCCTATTTGTCTTGAATTGGAAAATCAAAAAATTGAAAACTTTGTAAAAACATCTTACAACAAAATTTGCAGGACGTCGTGAATTACAATCCAAACAATTGAACTAAATAGCTAAAGTTAAAACTACTTCCTTTGACGGTCGTATCAATTAACTTCGGGAGTCAAAATAAAAACAGTCCAAATGTTGGAGAAACCAGAACAACCAAACAAATTAAAATATAATCAATTCTATAACTGTGGAAGTTTTAAGCTTAAAGATCAAAATTCACCAAGCTAAAAATTATTCATTAACACAGGCACAAACCTTAGAGTGGGTTTCATGGAGCCGTCAAACATTGGAAAGCTTAAAGATGGATAAACAATAAAAATACAGAAACCTGCGAAAAGTTTTAAAAAATTACGAAGTTTTGCAAAAAATTAAATTTCGAATCCAATTCCGTTGCCTGCTTCTCAAAAATCTCCAATAACTAATTATCAAGACTCCTATGAAATAAATTGGCGTTTGAAGGTTGATAAACTCAGAAATTGACAAAAATCTCCCAAAAACTGAGAAACTCAAACTTTATTAAAAAATTGTTAAAATTGGTGATATTAGTGTCTTCAGAACCTTCCATTGTTTTCAAACATTATCCGGTAACTCAGGTTCAAGCAATTGAAAATTTTGGCTGAATCATAAAAATTGATGAAGTTGGTGAATGATACTTATCAGAGCAATTCAAAAATATCTCAAAACTTTTCACAAAAATTGCACAAATTTTAAGAGTAGAGTACCCTTCCATTGACCGTAACAACCGTTCAGTAACCTACTATCAAACCCTAATGAAACTTGATGCCCAATGGGTTCTACATATTTATTCCGTTTTCAAATATCAAAATCACAAAGAATTGGTGAAAACATCCAACAAGAAATATAGCAGGAAATGTCCTGAAATACAGTCCAAAGATTTGAATTAAATAAAGTGAAAGTTAACACTACTTCATCTGACAAGCTTACTAATTAACTTCGCGCTGTCACTGATTTGAGCAAATGCGGTTTTCAAAAATTAATGTGGTAACATCACTATGAAAAAAACTATCGCTAACATACATTCAGTGCATTTAAGTAGGTAAGGCCTATATGCTGCTTGATGAATATGCTACGGTTAGCTTGTGAGCTGAAAGACATAATATTTTGATACTGAAAATAATCTACACGTGATCAATTGACCTAAGAATTGCGTTCTATTCATTTCTCAAGGTTTCTGTTATTTGTCTAATTCACCCATTGTTAGTAGTTATCGAAATAATGGAGAACAATCATACTTTCGACACTAAATTACATCTGCAAAAAAATTATTTCGCTACATAGTCATCATAAGTGCTCATTTCTAGACCAAATTTTAATTTAATACTTTTTGAAGAGAGAAGTTAGCCAGATATGGTTGAGTGATTTGCAGCCAACTAATCCTAGGTAGCAATTTTTGGTCCCAATTTATGAGACTACAATTCGAAATTGTGGATTCAGCTATGAATAAATTGTGGGTTAGCTATGAAGTTCCGAAGTTCATGAGTAACTATCCACTATTTTCTATTGGATGATTAATAACATACCCAGTAGATGGTCGGCAAATGGCCGCCGTTGACTCAAATAACGAAGATTGGGACTGAAAGAAGAAAAAAAACTAATTAAAAAAATAAATACACAAACAATTTTAAAGTGCAAAGTTTTTAGATGTCATTTTGGAGCTGAAAATATTCCTGTTTGGACCTTTTGGAAGTGAGATGACACAGGAGCCAGTATCAATACCAATAATTATTCCAGATGGTAACTAAGAAAAAAGTTCCAATAACGGGCATCTTAAATTGGACTTTGTGTTTATCCTGTTTCTACTTCTGATTTTGTTTCCTTGTATTGACTCTGTTCATTTTGAAGTGCTTTCCTCACCAACTGTTGTCTAAACAAACCTTTAGCAAAATGAGAGAAGAGTGAAGTTAGCCTAGAGAAGTCAAAAAGAGTTCACGCAAAATGTTGACCAAGTTGTGTAGTGAGGTAAAGTGGAAAAATATTTATTCGACGAAGTAGAAAACATAGCAGGCTAAGTTCTGAAGTACCGAACAAAAAATTTTCATTGCGTAAACAAACAGGTAAACCTAGAACGGACTATGACTGAATTGAAAAACAGTTTTTAAAAAAAAACAAATAAAAAATTTTAAAAAAATTAGAATATCAACTTCAAAATGCGCAAGTGAACAAAAACCACAAGCCGGAAACGAAAATTTGATCCAAACAGCAAACAGCAAACTAGGCCTTTAATGAAAAGACAATGGATAGGAAAAACCATTTAGCAAAAAATCCAATCCAAAAAATCGAATAAACAGTAAAGATCAAAGTGAAATCGCCACATGTGATCAAAAAATCACTACAGAGAAAGCAAATTTTTGTTTAAACAGCGTTTTCTCACTCCTCTTTAAAATTAGAGTGGAATCATTCACACCGCAAAAACACTCACGTTTTCGCTCCCTTTCTTGAAGTCAGTAACCTGTCTGCAAGACCCAAAAAAGTTTCTGTGCCCCGTAACAAATTCATAAACTTTGAAAAAGACTAAAATTACAAAAAAATTTAAAAACGTCTGTAATTTTTAATGAAATAAAACTTAATTTTTTTAATATTGGTTTCCTCAGAACCGTTTGACTAGGCCCATAAAGATCGATAAACTAGGAAATTGAAAAAAAATTCAGAAGCATTGAAAATACTTCAATTTTATCAAAATACAGCAAAAATTCGATCTATAAAAAACTCGATTGTTTCCATAGCCCATAAAATCTATGCAGTAACTTACTAGTGGACCCTAATGGAGACTACCAGACCACTGAGACAAAAAAGTGAAAGAAGAGACAATTATTTTGAAAAATGTTGAGAAAAAATTGCAAATTTTATCAATAAATTGGTTGTTTTCGAGATAAAAAAAAGGTGCAAACAAGTTTATTGCTGACAAAAACTATGCAAGAACATGATATCTAAAAATAAAGGAGGTTTTTTGGCACCTGAGTCTGGAAAAACTCAAAAAATGACAAAATTAGAGAAAAAGTTCGAAAAAAAAGTCTTTTTCTTTCAAAACCTTGCTAGAATTTGTGTCATTAAAATTTTGCAAATTTGTTTCATTACCATTCAAATGTATGCAGCATTTTATTTTTAGATTCTCAATGCAGTTGTATAGGCTAGAAAAGTTCAAAAAATGACGAAAATTGTCAGAAAAGCTTGAAAGAATTGCAAAAGTAAGTATAATTTTCCACGAATCTTTATGCATTATCAAAAGATAAAATTCATAAGATGGATAAAATTTGTAATTATGTCTTAAAAAAGGTTTTTTATCAAGTTTCACAAAATTTAATTGGAGACTAAATGAACAAAAAATCCGAAAAATAAGAGAAAAACGTGAAAAAATGCCTAAAGTTGGGCACAAAAACTCCTTAAATAAACTTAAATTTAGGCCTTGGAACTTCAACACTCCAATCACCTAAAAGACTACGAAAAATAATTGAGGATTTTTGGTGAAACTTGTTGCCTATTGGGCGTTGACTGTTTGTCCGGTTTTGAAAGATGAAAACAATGAAAATTTTGTGAAAACATCTTACACAAAAAAATTTGCAGGCCGAGTCGTGAAATACAGTCGAAGTATTGAACTAGGTAATGACAAAAGTAAAACTACTTCTTTTGACAACTGTATCAATTAACTTCAGGAGCCAAAATGCATACAGTCCAAAAGTTGGCGAAAACAGAACAACCAAACAAACTAAAAAAATATAATCATTTCTGAATCTCTGGAAGGTTTAATTTAAAAAATCAAAATTCATCGAGCCAAAAAATTTTTAAATAACACACGGACAAACTCTAAGTGGGTTCACTGGAGCCGCTAAAGATGAAAAAATTTAAATATGGAAAAGCAATCAAATAAACCGAAAACTGCAAGAAGTTTTGCAAAAATACGAAACTTCGCAAAAATATTAATTTCATATTCAATTTCTTTGACTGCTTCTCGAAAGTGTCCAATAACTAATCATCAAGACTCCTATGAAATAAATTAGCGACGAACTCAGAAATTGACGAAACTTTTCAAAAAAAGATCGAAAAACTCAAACTTTATTAAAACATTGCTAAAATTGGTAATATTAATATCTTTAGAACCATTCAATGTTTTCAACTATTATCCCGTAACTCATGTTCAAAATATTGAAATTGTTTCTTGGCCCATAAAAATTGAGAGATTGGGTCAATGATATTCATCAGAGCAATTCAAACTATTTCAAAACTTTTCACAAAAATTGCATTATATTAATAATTAAAAAAACATTGCTTTGACTGTACCAACTGAGCAGTAACCTACTATCAAACCCTAATGAAATTTGATGTCCAATGAGTTTTACCTGTTTAATCCATATTAAAAGACCAAATTCATGACAATTTGGTGAAGACGTCCTACAAAAAAATATAGCAGGAAATGTCCTGAAATACAATCCAAAGATTTGAATTAGTCAAAGAGAACGTTAAATCTATTTCATCTGCTAAGCTCATTAATTAATCTCGGCACTCAAAAAGGCTAATAATCCCAAAATTGGAGAAATCAAATAAACTAAACAAACTAAAAAATAAAAAAATATAATCGTTCCTATAACTCTTGAAGCTTTTACGCTTAAAGTTCAAAACTCCTCTTCTTAAAAATATTTTTCAACCCACGCATATAACTTGAAAAAATTCACTGGTTCCGCTGAAAATTGAAAAAAAAGCAAAGATGGAAAAGCAATAAAAACCAAAAACTGCAAAAACTTTTGCAGAATTTCGAAATTTCGCCAAAATTCCATTTTCAAATCCAATTCCGTTGCCTGCTTCTCGAAGTTGTCCAATAACCCATTATCAAGACTCTTATAAAATTAAATGGCCCTTGAAAGTCGATAAGCTAAGAAATTGACAAAACTTTCCAAAAAATTTTTTCAAAGTCAAATTGTATTAAGATATTGCTAAAATTGGTAATATGATTATCTTTAGAGCCTTTGATTGTCATCAGAAATTATCCAATAACTCAGGATCAAGCCATAGAAAATTTTCACGGACTCATAAAGATTGATAAATCGGTGAATGATGATTTCAGAGCATTTCAAAACAATTTCGAAATTTTTCACAAAAAATGCATGATATCAAAATGTAGAATACCATTCCACTGACCCCACAAACCATGCAGTAACCTAACCCTAATGAAACTTGATGCCCGCTGAGTTTTACCTGTTTATACCGCTTTGAAAGCTAAAAGTCATGAAAAATGGTGTGAAAATATCTTACAAAAAAGACAGAGCACCAATACAACCCAATTATTTTTTGGATTGTAAAAAAAATAGGAGCACTATAATAGCTACCTGAGAAGCTGAGGCGGCTATTAATCAAGGAATAATTTAATGTCTTACGGACTGCACCATTAGATGCAAGTTGACTTGTTTTGAGGTTGTACAATTCCTGCAACCTGAGAAGAGAAGTAGCAGCCTTGCTCAGATCTTCATCTGGTATTGTACAGTGATCTATTGCCCTCTGAAGGTGGCTGACCAAATTGAAGAGAGGATATCTTGAATTCTGAGATACTTTCAACTCCTCGCCGAACAGCATTGATATCGCCCTGAAAACCCACATCATTTTGGACAAGAGAAGCACACGATGGAGTCAAGACACGATACAAAAACAATACAGCGATAGAAATGTTGTCATTTTTGAGATGTCATGAGTAAGTAAAAGTTGGGATCTATTCTGTTTCAGCCCCCCATTGTTTTTCAAGCCCCCAGTTAGAAGTTTTATTTTGTTATATAGCACGTTACTATGTAAAAAAATAGCACGTGCACCTGGGGGGCGTAAAAAATATAAGCCCATCAAGCTGGGGAGCTAAAACGGGATTGATCCAAAAGTTGAGACATTTTTCAAGAGTTCATTTCAGTTTTCATCGGAATCGGAATGAAACGCATGCAAGGAAATTGGGAAAGCAAAGAAATGTTTTTCTCCGTACACGTGGCTGTTACATTATGTACCATCCGATTATTGACCACGAATGAGCTTTTGTTTATTCAATCGCTCACTAGCTGAGTTTGTGAGAGTATATACTCATAATGGAGGGGGGATTGGATAAATTGTTTTCACCTTGACATCCGAGGCCAAATTTTGTTGAATTTGTACAGGATCAGAAACTGAAATCAAATATAAGCAAAGTATGAGTACCAAATTCAAATTTTAATTTCGCAGTAGGAAACCTGATTAATTGGGTGAAAATTGACCGAAGAGCTTTGCTGTGATCCATTGAGAAGAGGAATTGTGAAATCTAGGTGTTGATTGTTTTCTTCCACTGCATACTAAAATATCCAATAGTTCTAGGTTGAAAATATATCGGATCTATTCCCCCAGGCCCACGTTCTATTTTTTACATAGTAACGTGCTATATAACAATATATAATTTGTAAATGGGGGCGTAAAAAAACTCGGGGGGGGGGGGGGGGACAAAATAGATCCAATATATCGCTGCTGAATGAATCATAGAGGAGCGGTTGAGACTATTCAACCAACAAACAGAATGTCTTAAGACTGATTCACAGGTTACTTTGGCTGTCACCAACCAGATTCAGAAAACTTTTGGTTTTTCTATTTGGTTTATTTAATCGATTATTGGCTTTTTTGTTTTCTTTTTGACATTTTTTTGAAACTATTCTCTATTGGTATCGTAAGAACTTTTCGTTCTTCCTCAGACGCACGTGCCATATTTTCACATAATGATTTTTACTATTAAATGGCACGTGTTCTGTAACTGGTGGGAGCATAGCGTACTGGGGGGGGGGGTCACAAACGGAAAAGATCCAAAAAATCCATGCAATATGTAACGGTTAAAGCTAACTTTTCAATTTTTGCACTTCCAAAAGGCCGAAATGGTTGAATCAGTAGGAAAATAGATTGAGGGAAGAAAAATAACCGAAGAGACGTGAAAAAATGTTTACAATGATTTATTACTTTAATAAACGAACTTTAAAATTCCTTATTCTACTAGTTTGGTGGTCGTGTGGTTATTGATGATCAATGCAAAATTAATACCGAGAAAATGTGGGAGTATTTTTTGTTGATAGCTGTTCGAACTTGTTGAGTCATTTTGTCATCGTAATCGAATAGAAGCGAAATTTGTTCGCTCGATACATAGGTGTTGCGGCCATCACCTTCGGTCGGTCGAAAGAATATTACTAGGATTGTTGTAAAAGTAAGAATCGACTGCTGCTGTTTCATGTCTGGTAAGGATAGACTATCGTTTCTTAAGAATGAGGAAGCACAGGGTTATCTGAAGTTGATCATCGATAAATATTAGAACCTCTATAAACAAAATTTCAACAGTATATAGCTCTAATTTAACAAAGCAGTATATAGCTCTAAAGATGTTCTAATGACACTCTAACAGGCCATCTAAGTATATGTTAGCACATGAGTATTAGCGGCCTGAGGGACTTAGTGCCCTGACACGATTGAGCTTGCGCTCGAGTTGTGGGACAAAGCCCGAAGGGGGCTAAGATTCATGTGCTAACTTATTTAGAGAACCAAAAGGTATGAAGGGGGGATAAACTTTAATTAAAATTGAAATTAAGAGTACAGTTTTGCAAATTATTAAACGAAAAGTTTTTGTCAATTTTTCTAGTTTTTTCTTGTTTTTCAGCTATTTCAATCATTTTTTGCTCCAATTCCAAGCCAGTGCTTTCGTTTCAGGTTCTGGTGGGAAATGTAAAAGTATTAGTGGGTTTGGCCTCGCCGCCAAAAATTATTTTAACTTACTGCGAGCGGGCCGCTAAGTTTGGGCCGCTAAGTTAGGGCCGCAAAACTTAGCATTCCACTTTTGCACGTGCTAATTGCTAATTGCACGTGCCTCCAAGTTTCAGCGACCAAAAAATTTGTACCCTGGGTTCTCTAACAGTAGTACTCTAACAGGAGTACTCTAGCTGGGGTACAAAACAAATCACATACAGTTTTAGTTACATTATTTAAGAGTCAAGTTCTTGTCTAATTGAGCACTGATATATTGTGCGGTTACAATGTCAACGGGTGCTGTCTAAGTATAATATAGAACATAATCTTAGTCGCTCAAGGAAATTAGTGCCCTGACACGAAAGCACTTGCCCTCGAGTGCTGCGCACGACTAAGATTTTGTTCTAACTTAATAGAGAAACCAAAGAGTACAAAAGTGTTGAATTTCATTTTTTTAAAAAAATAAGAGTACAAATTCGCAGATTCGTGAGAGAAAAGTTTTCTTCTTAAAGACAAGAAGAAGTTAACATAAACCAAACGCCTCTACAAAACACTAACGTTGGGGCAAAAAATTAGACATTTGCATCTTTAATTCTAGGTTCAATATTTCAATGCAAGCTCTCTGCATCGAAGTTTTAGTGACCGATGAAATTGTAATCAGGGTTCTGTAATTTAGTTTCACGGCCTCTGCTTCCACATTCTTCATGCCAAGGAAGTAAATATGAAGTATATCTGAATAATTACACAATAACTGCCCATTTCTATGCGTTTTCTCTAAATCGCAAAAATTATAGAAAAACATAACTTTGAAATGAAAAAAATCATCCTTTTACTCTCTTTCTCGTTTTTGTTCACTGTAATTTTCTCAACCTTTAGTTCTTCTCCTCTGATGGGACTATAGATTTAGCAACAAACGCTGTGTTTTGAACTTTTTAATGTTTAGTTGAGAAGTTTGTTCAACTATTTCTCTTAGAATTTACCACCGAAAAAATTAGTGTATCTACAAAAAGTTCGCGTGAATTGAAACTATTTTAACTCATACAAAATACTCACATTTTCAAATTTAACATTTTTTACTATAGTTTTTGACTACGAATTGTGAAACTAGTTGTCACTTTTTCACTTGTCTTTCGGCATCCTTTTAATCCATAAATAACCAGGCACATCAAAAACAGAGTCTAGTGACAGAGATTTTATGAATTTATCAGCTTATGTTGTTTAATTTAGCTTAAAATTTAAAAAGCATTGTCCAAAAAAAAATAATTCATTTGGGGGAGAATCTTCATGTTTCAGCAACATTAAAAAAATTAAATAAAACTGATTGCCCGGACTTGAATCTCAGAGCATTTCAGCGCTGAACCAGCTAATTTCAAGAATAAAAATTCAGATCTGAAACATTGCATCTTCAGATTATTTGAAGTTTATTTATGTGCAGTTCTTCTTAACTGCTATCAGCAAAAGTATTTCTCAAACTTCATCTTTAGAAACAGATGACTTTGATTTTCATTCATTATTGCAGATGCACTTATCATCAAGTCATCAATTCAAAGACACAGCAAACAACTTTGCAGCCATATAATAATTTTGTCCGATTTTCGACTTAATTGTCAGGAACAGCAAATTTTGTCTGTGGGACAGCCATTTTAGCGCATGGATAAACTTTTTTCAATATTAAAGATAATAAACTACTGCTTTTGACACTCATTTTAATTGATTTTATCCAGCCTACTGGCCCAGTTCAATTACTTAACATCCCTATGTTCCGGTTGAGAGAAGATTGGAACTGAGATTATGATATGTCGATTTGTCAAATAACTTGTACAACTAATTTAGCACAGTTAAGTAGGTCAATGAAACAAAAAAAATGCGGGCGTTAATACCATACTCTCCCTAAATATTTATTTGCTCCTTTTTCACTTTCAATGATTGAACTAAAAACTAAAAACTTCCTCAAATCATAAATTTCTGGATTATGTTGCTGTGTGCATTTTGTTGTCTAAACTTTTGTTAAATTTTGTTTAACTTCTCTTCGGAGGTTAGCTTTGTGTTAAAAGTTATATCTTGATATTTGAGAAGGATGTATCAAACAGCCGAATAAATAAATGCAAGAAAAAAAAATTAGCGGAACCTTAACAGTTCAATCAAATTAGTTTGATCGTTTTACAGATGGACTTAAGTGTAAAAACAAAATTTTGCATCATGGCTTTAATTTTGTTGTTTTGTTTCCACTTAAATAAATCTAGACCGTTTTTGAAAAGGATTACTTTCTCTTTTCTCCAGTTCTTCGTCTTTCTTTTTTTTCTTTGCTAATTTTTGATAGTTACCAAGAGCTAGACTTCTTAACCGTTTTATTAGTTTCAGAACTCGTCCTGACGCTTTACCTCAAGTTTCTTGATGCAAAATTGATTTTTGAGAAAAAAGAATCATCAAAAAATGAAGAATAGACAGACCATGATCAGATTTAAATGAACAACGCGTTCTTAAGTGTAACTTTTTGCAAAAATTAGAAGTTCGATCATTAATTTTGACAGTTTTTTCTGCAAAACCTTTTAAAATAATTGATATAATTTGCATAAAATGGCGCTCAGTTTATCAAGCTGTTATTCTTGTCGAAATCCTTTTTGGGTGTATTCAGCAGTATGCTTCCTAACAGAACATTTTAGCAGAACATTTGAGGCTTCCGGACAAAAAAAACACGATTTTTTTTTATTTTTTCAGTACTGGGCAAGTATGATTACAAATAATAAAAGTTTGGCAAGTCCTGGTCAAGACTAGGATAAGACTTGAAAATTGACACTCAACTCAAAATCATCTTTCAAAACTTTGAATCTTGAAAATTTTTTGAAGGTCTTACGACTTTGGTGTCGATTTTTAACCTCTTTTAAGAGTGCTTGTAATTATCCCAGGGGTAGAGGGTCATTGTCAAAACTTGGAGTTAGACTTGCCAAGCTTTGGCCAAGACTCGGATGTGGGATGCCAAGTCTTGGCGAAGAATTCAATTAGACTGCAAACTGCAAAAAGTGAAATGACCATAGTTCTCAATCAGTATTGAAATCAGTTGTGTATTAAAACTTGCCCAGTACTAAAATTGACATAGCAATTCGACTTCCTCAAAAACATCAACTTCAAGTCTTAGTTAAACCAAAAAAAATAAATCGTTTTGAACGTCATAATGAAAGTCATATTCATAATGAACTTCCTAATGAAAAAAATTAGTCAAATCAAAAGCAAATGGAATCAAAGCAAATGGATTGAAGATTTGCAATTTTTTAACAATCTAGCCACATAATTTCCTCTAAAAGTCGAATAAATCGAATTAACAAAACTTAATTTTATACGTTGAAAAATGCCACCGTTCCTGATGGAAGGTATCCCAATGGAGACAAAAATTCTAACCATTGTTTCTTCGAACAATTAAGGGAAACTTAAATTAATTAGTAGTTTGGTATAATAGTTTCAGCTTTGCGGTAGTCAATTGAAATAAGGCGGGGTAATATGTTTTGTCTATCTAATGCAAAATGTTATAAAGGTAGCTGATAAAAAGTAGCTGAAATGTCGAACAAATTTATGTATGTCTGTTTGAACAATAAAAAGTTGTTGTTACTATACGCATCAGTGGTTCTACAATAATTTTTATCAAATGTATTGAAAACTAAGAAGGAGACATAAACAATTATCTTATATTTTAAAGCCATAGTTTTTTTTCCAACAATTTCAACAAAAATGTAAGGAAATAACTTACAAGCAAACTTTTTTCTGTTGAAAAGTTTTTTTACGCATTACAACATATACCCATCTCCTCTATCTCTCTCTCTCTCTCTCTCTCTCTCTCTCTCTCTCTCTCTTTGTTCATCTCTCTCTCTCTCTCTCTCTCTTGCCTTCTTTCGCACTGCATAAACACACAACAACCATCAACTTCTGACATTTTTTCGATTTTTAGTAAGACAAAATCCTCGAGATCTTATTTGCTCTTTGTTTGAGGAAGTTTTGAGGTGTATGTTATGGCAATTGGTAATTTTTGAAAAAATGAGATACAATAACATTTATGGAGAAAAACCATCTGAGTGTTTTCTGAGAAACATTCAGAAAGCAGAAAAAATATAAGAATATTTAAGATCAGTAGAGCATTGAAAACGATGGCAAAATTTATAAGAAACTAAGGCCAATGAGATATTCGACTGAGTTTTCAGAGTACCAGAACCTATTAACAAATAGTTCATCAACATAATCTTGTCGAAGTTAAAAAACAAGTTGAAGAAAAGCTGGAAAAATTATCAAAACCATCTTATTTAGGGCTAACAACGCATCTTATGTCAAAATAACGTACTAAATTGCACCAATGAACGTGTTCAAAAAAGCTGCCTAGTCGCATATTGTCTGTTGTGCCGTGCCATTTCTACAAATCGTTGGGTTTCAGCAAAGACAATTTTACACAAAACTGTTTTTGGAATCCTTTGATACTTCATAGCGTTCCTTTTATCGAAATTTTGGTCATGCAGTTTTTGCTGATAGGTTGAATATTTTGAATATTCCGTACAAACGTATTCTACACGTTCCAAAACTCTTTAAAAAATTCAGAAAAATTGAATTTTTAAATGCCCACAGCGTCAAGTTCCAATTCTTCATTTTTAAAGCAGTCTTTGTACAATAAATTTGCCAACCTAGATTTTTATTAGTTTCTCGCGCAATTCGACGTAGATGTAAGATATCTACATATAGTTTTAGAAAATAACGAATCTGATGTGCCCTTCCCCCAAATTTGAGTGAGCACATAAATCTTACTCTCGGGTAACTTAGCCACAAAGTAGCTCGCAATATAAAATCATATAAAGGAAATATGGGGGCCAAAACAAAATAGAACCGAAAAAATCGTTGCTGCGAAGTAGAAAAAAGTTTGATGCATTGAATTGCTAAAAAGTGTTTACATTTAGTTGACTTTCAAGCAGCCAAAGAAA
>NW_027450777.1:0-1000 GCF_964194025.1 Convolutriloba macropyga
TCATACTTTGTTACATAAATTTTGGGAAAGTTCCCAAAATTTATGTAACAAAGTATGACGATTGATGCAATTTCCTTGCATTTTTCGTGCGTTTCAGGCCCTGAAACGCACGAAAAATGCAAGGAAATTGCACCAATCGTCGTACTTTGTTTTATAAATTTTGGAACGTTCCCAGTATTTATGTAACAAAGTACGACGATTGGTGCAATTTCCTTGCATTTTTCGTGCGTTTTCAGGCCCTGAAATGCACGAAAAATGCAAGGAAAATGCATCAATCGTCGTACCCTGTTATATAATTTTTGGGAACGTTCCCAAAATTTATGTAACAAAGTCCGACGATTGGTGCAATTTCGTTGCATTTTTCGTGCGTTTCAGGCCCTGAAACGCACGAAAAATGCAAGGAAATTGCACCAATCGTCGCACTTTGTTACATAAATTTTGGGAACGTTCCCAAACTTTCTGTACGAAGTACGACGATTGGTACAATTTCCTTGCATTTTTCGTGCGTTTCAGGCCCTGAAATGCACGAAAAATGCAAGGAAATTGCACCAATCGTCGTACTTTGTTACATAATTTTTGGGAACGTTCCCAAAATTTATGTAACAAAGTCCAACGATTGGTGCAATTTCGTTGAATTTTTTGTGCGTTTCAGGCCCTGAAAGGCACGAAAATGCAAGGAAATTGCACCAATCGTCGTACTTTGTTACATAATTTTTGGGAACGTTCCCAAAATTTATGTAACAAAGTCCGACCATTGGTGCAATTTCGTTGAATTTTTTCGTGCGTTTCAGGCCCTGAAATGCACAAAAAATGCAAGGAAATTGCACCAATAGTCGTACTTTGTTACATAAATTTTGGGAACGTCCCCAAAATTTATGTAACAAAGTACGACGATTGGTGCAATTTCCTTGCATTTTTCGTGCATTTCAGGGCCTGAAACGCACGAAAAAATGCAAGGAAATTGCATCAATCGTCGTACCCTGTTACATAATTTTTGGGA
>NW_027450778.1:0-5000 GCF_964194025.1 Convolutriloba macropyga
ACTTTGTTTTTGTTAAAACTCAACGCACTATTCTGTTTCTCAGGATTTTTAAAAAACAATTATGGATCAATTCCTTCCTCTAATTATTTTTGAGACAAAAAAAGTACTTTTTTCAATTTTGGTCAAAAAGTGGAATATGGGTAATGGTGAGGTTTTTGAACTCAAATGCGCCTGGGTTACAGAAATGTCTTCAAAAAAAACAATATAATGATCCAAAAACGCCAATTCTAAAACGCTGAGGTCTTTCAATTGTTATCTGAGCGGAAGTTAAGTTATGGAATGCATCAAAACAACACTTCTGAAGCAAAAAAAACGGCTATTACCAAAAATTGAGGTCAGTTGGACGAAAATGAGTAAAAACTATTTGAAAAATTTGATAGCAGAAAGAAGTTGTTCCAATTGTCTAAAGGAAATAAACAAAATAATACATTATTGTCTCTGTGTGCAGCTGGCAAAATCTATTGAAAAAACCTTTTAAAGCACGTTTCTCTGATAATCAATTTTTTTTTAAAATGGGTAACTTGTTCGAGATGTTCGTTTGGCCATTTCAAAAAAGTTTTTCCCTAAAGAAGAATGAACTACAATCGTACTATTCCTTGGAACTAGTTTATTTTTGAAGAATCCTCTCCATATTGGCCAAAACTAAACTCGATAAAAAAAAAACAGAAAAAACCTAATGCGTCAGAAAACAATTCTACGACAGCAAAAGTAAAAAACGAAAAAAGTTATAGTGTTTTCATTTTTCTGGTCAACGAAATCTTTTAAGTTTTACTCAAACTCTTTCGGGGCATCGAGAAACCATTTTTCGAATAAAAACAAACCAAAGTCGGCAAGAAAATTGCCAAAATCTGCACAGTTGTTAAAACAACATATACAAAATTGAACCACACTTGAGGCTGTTTAACTTTGTTTTTGTTAAAACTCAACGCACTATTCTGTTTCTCAGGATTTTTAAAAAACAATTATGGATCAATTCCTTCCTCTAATTATTTTTGAGACAAAAAAGTACTTTTTTCAATTTTGGTCAAAAAATGGAATATGGGTAATGGTGAGGTTTTTGAACTCAAATGCGCCTGGGTTACAGAAATGTCTTCAAAAAAAAACAATATAATGATCCAAAAACGCCAATTCTAAAACGCTGAGGTCTTTCAATTGTTATCTGAGAGGAAGTTAAGTTATGGAATGCATCAAAACAACACTTCTGAAGCAAAAAAAACGGCTATTACCAAAAATTGAGGTCAGTTGGACGAAAATGAGTAAAAACTATTTGAAAAATTTGATAGCAGAAAGAAGTTGTTCCAATTGTCTAAAGGAAATAAACAAAATAATATATTATTGTCTCTGTGTGCAGCTGGCAAAATCTATTGAAAAAACCTTTTAAAGCACGTTTCTGTGATAATCAATTTTTTTTTAAAATGGGTAACTTGTTCGAGATGTTCGTTTGGCCATTTCAAAAAAGTTTTTCCCTAAAGAAGAATGAACTACAATCGTACTATTCCTTGGAACTAGTTTATTTTTGAAGAATCCTCTCCATATTGGCCAAAACTAAACTCGATAAAAAAACAGAAAAAACCTAATGCGTCAGAAAACAATTCTACGACAGCAAAAGTAAAAAACGATAAAAAGTTATAGTGTTTTCATTTTTCTGGTCAACGAAATCTTTTAAGTTTTACTCAAACTCTTTCGGGGCATCGAGAAACCATTTTTCGAATAAAAACAAAACAAAGTCGGCAAGAAAATTGCCAAAATCTGCACAGTTGTTAAAACAACATATACAAAATTGAACCACACTTGAGGCTGTTTAACTTTGTTTTTGTTAAAACTCAACGCACTATTCTGTTTCTCAGGATTTTTAAAAAACAATTATGGATCAATTCCTTCCTCTAATTATTTTTGAGACAAAAAAGTACTTTTTTCAATTTTGGTCAAAAAGTGGAATACGGGTATTGGTGAGGTTTTTGAACTCAAATGCGCCAGGGTTACAGAAATGTCTACAAAAAAACAATATAATGATCCAAAAACGCCAATTCTAAAACGCTGAGGTCTTTCAATTGTTATCTGAGAGGAAGTTAAGTTATGGAATGCATCAAAACAACGCTTCTGAAGCAAAAAAAAACGGCTATTACCAAAATTTGAGGTCAGTTGGACGAAAATGAGAAAAACTATTTGAAAAATTTGATAGCAGAAAGAAGTTGTTCCAATTGTCTAAATGAAACAAACAAAAAAAATATTTTAGTGTCTCTGTGTGCAGCTGGCAAAATCTATTGAAAAAATCTTTTAAAGCACGTTTCTCTGATAATCAATTTTTTTTTAAAATGGGTAACTTGTTCGAGATCTTCGTTTGGCCATTTCAAAAAAGTTTTTCCCTAAAGAAGAATGAACTAAAATCGTACTATTCCTTGGAACTAGTTTATTTTTGAAGAATCCTCTCCATATTGGCCAAAACTAAACTCGATAAAAAAGAAAAAAAACAGAAAAAAAACCTAATGCGTCAGAAAACAATTCTACGACAGCAAAAGTAAAAAACGAAAAAAGTTTTAGTGTTTTCATTTTTCTGATTAACGAAATCTTTTAAGTTTTACTCAAACTCTTTCGGGGTATCGAAAAACCATTTTTCGAATAAAAACAAACCCAAAATAGCAAGAAAATTGCCAAAATCTGCACAGTTGTTAAAACAACATATACAAAATTGAACCACACTTGAGGCTGTTTAACTTTGTTTTTGATAAAACTCACAACGCACTATTCTGTTTCTCAGGATTTTTAAAAAACAATTATGGATCAAATCCTTCCTCTAATTATTTTTGAGACAAAAAAGTACTTTTTTCAATTTTGGTCAAAAAGTGGAATATGGGTAATGGTGAGGTTTTTGAACTCAAATGCGCCAGGGTTACAGAAATGTCTACAAAAAAAACGAAATAATGATCCAAAAACGCCAATTCTAAAAAGCTGAGGTCTTTCAATTGTTAACTGAGAGGAAGTTAAGTTATGGAATGCATCAAAACAACGCTTCTGAAGCAAAAAAACGGCTATTACCAAAATTTGAGGTCAGTTGGACGAAAATGAGAAAAAACTATTTGAAAAATTTGATAGCAGAAAGAAGTTGTTCCAATTGTCTAAATGAAAAAAACAAAGTAATATTTTAGTGTCTCTGTGTGCAGCTGGCAAAATCTATTGAAAAAACCTTTTAGAGCACGTTTCTCTGATAATCAATTTTTTTTTAAAATGGGTAACTTGTTCGAGATGTTCGTTTGGCCATTTCAAAAAAGTTTTTCCCTAAAGAAGAATGAACTACAATCGTACTATTCCTTTGAACTAGTTTATTTTTGAAGAATCCCTCTCCATATTGGCCAAAACTAAACTCGATAAAAAATAAAAAAAAACAGAAAAAACCTAATGCGTCAGAAAACAATTCTACGACAGCAAAAGTAAAAAACGAAAAAAGTTATAGTGTTTTCATTTTTCTGATCAACGAAATCTTTTAAGTTTTACTCAAACTCTTTCGGGGCATCGAGAAACCATTTTTCGAATAAAAACAAACCAAAATCGGCAAGAAAATTGCCAAAATCTGCACAGTTGTTAAAACAACTTATACAAAATTGAACCACACTTGAGGCTGTTTAACTTTGTTTTTGTTAAAACTCAACGCCCTATTCTGTTTCTCAGGATTTTCAAAAAACAATTATGAATCAAATACTTCCTCTAATTACTTTTGAGACAAAAACAGTACTCTTTTCAATTTTGGCCGGAAAGTGGAATATGGGTAATGGTGAGGTTTTTGAACTCAAATGCGCCAGGGTTACAGATAAGTCTACGAAAAAGACAAATTAATGACCCAAAAAAATGCCAAGTTTAAAACTCTGAGGTTCTCCAATTGTTATTTGAGAGGTAGTGAAGTTGTCGAACGGATCAAAACAACGTTTCTGAAGCGAAAAATACAGCTATTACCAAAATTTGAGGTCAATTGGATGAAAATGAGAGGAAACTATTTGTAAAATTTGACAGCAAAGGCAGCCTTTCTTGTTGTCTCAATAAAATAAATCGATAACTTCACTATAAATATGGAGCATTGACACTTACAAAAGATTAAAGCATGCAACATAAGCTTTGCCTAAATCAACCTTAACGTTTACAGTTGAGCAAAGTTTCATCAGGACAAAAGCTAAAACAAGTCACAATTTATACCGGAGGAGTCTCTGGTTTCTGGAAATAGGCATAAAATGACAAACACAAATAGCAGTTTTTATGGCGGCCAAAGAAAATGGGGGACCATCCCAAATTGGAGGCCAAGAGCCAAGATTCCAATTCCGGCGGACCCCCATTTTTTTTGAAATTTTTTTCTTCTTTTTTCAAGTTTTTCAAGTAAACCCAACTTTTTTTTGCCAATAACAAGCACACTGTTGCCTAAACACAAATTTGAAATTATTATTAGTAACCCAAGAAATGATTTTTACACTTTGCTGCAAAACTTAAATACAAAGGGGCAAAAGAGAACAAGAAAAATAAATTTTGGATACAAAAGATGGACCTTATCGCAAGAGACCTAGGCCAACAATTCTGAAATGGATCAAAAACACACACAGTGATAACTTCACTATAAATACGAAGCCATTGACGCTTTCAAAAGATTAAAGCTTGCAACATAAGCTTTGCCTTAACCAACCTTAACGTTTACAGTTGAGCAAAGTTTTATCAGGACAAAAGCTAAAACAAGTCACAATTTATACCGGAGGAGTCTCTGGTTTCCGGAAATAGGCATAAAATGACAAACAAAAATAGCAGTTTTTATGGCGGCCAAAGAAAATGGGGGACCATCCCAAATTGGAGGCCAAGCCTCCAATTCCGGCGGTCCCCCATTTTTTTTGAAATTTTTTTCTTCTTTTTTCAAGTTTTTCAAGTAAACTCAACTTTTTTTGCCAATAACAAGCACACTGTTGCCTAAACACAAATTTGAAATTATTATTAGTAACCCAAGAAATGATTTTTACACTTTGCTGCAA
>NW_027450778.1:12500-98095 GCF_964194025.1 Convolutriloba macropyga
CTAAATCCGCTACTGCAGATTGTTGTTGTGAAGCTACCAACGCTGGCTTAGCCTCCGCTAAGCTTTTCAATCTGAGCTTCCGGCCATCCTCCGTGCCGATGGTTAGTCGTGACTGGCTAGATGTCTCTGCCAGGAGTCCTAGTTTGCCTTTATGTGTTCCAGTGAGTATCTCCACGTTCTGTTGGATACTAGGCACTGCAACAACATTTGGGCTGTCGCATTTTACGCCCATATTCTTTGTTTTGGCCACATTAATCTTCAGACCAGCGGCTTCCGCTAGGGCCTCGATTCGATGTAGGTTTTCTTGCACCTCACTGTCTGAGACCCCCACGAGAGCAACATCATCAGCAAAATCTAAGTCAGCCACCAATCTCCCAATGTCTAATCCTCCATGCACCGAGTTAGCTAAAATGTAGTTGATGACAAGGCCGAATAGGATTGGGGACCACACATCACCCTGCCTAACGCCTGTTCTGACATCAAATAAGCGTCCCTTCTCACCTTCGGCTTTGACTCGACATTTGAATCCATCATAGCTGTTTCTTATGATGTTTATCACTTTTTGTGGCAGACCATAGTGTTTCATTATCTGGTACATCTGCTCACGATCGACAGAATCGAATGCCGCTCGAAAGTCTATGAAACAAAAGCTAATATCCAATTGAAACGCCATTGATTTCTCTATTATTTGACGCAGGGCAAAGAGTTGATCGGCGCATCCTCTGCTTTTTCTGAAGCCGCACTGCTCTTCCCTTAAGACGCGATCCACTGAATCTTTGCATCGATTGAGAGTAACGGAAGCGAACACTTTGCCTGGTACTGACAATAGAGAGATCCCTCGGTGGTTCGAACACTCTGACCTCTTTCCTTTACTCTTGTATAATGGGACAATTTCTGCTACCTTCCAGTCATCGGGCAGAACTTCCGTCGACCAACATTTATCTATGATGTCCCAGAGCCACTCGACAATACCCTTGTGTGCTTTCAACATCTCACAGGAAATGTTATCGGGTCCACTTGCCTTGCCATTCTTCAACCTGCGGACAGCTTCAAGCACTTCTTCAAATCGAATTGGGCTCAGGTCAATCGGCAAGCTTTCAGCTGCTTCTTCGGGATCCAATCTCGTACTGCAACTGAATGTTGAGGGATTCAGGAGTTGACTAAAATGTTCCGTCCAGCGTTCAAGTCGTTCCTCTTTCGTCCGTAAGTTGACGCCAGTGCTTGAAACTAATTTGGTCAACTGGGGCCTCCAGTTTCGGCAAATCTGCTGTGATGCCCCAAAAACCTCCTTTAAGTTGCCTCTGTCCGCGAAGCTCTGCACTTCTTGGCCTTTGCGTTCAAGCCATGCCCGTTTGTCTGCACGTAGAGCTTTTCTGACTTCCTTACAGCAGTTTGTGAACTCTAACAGCGCCTCCGCGCTGCTGTGTTTCTTTAACTGTAGATCGGCTCGTTTCCGGATAAGTTCCAGAGAATCTGGAGAAATCCAAGGTTTGTTCACTCGCTTGTCCGGAAGGAGGCATTTCACTGCTGCTTGGTTCAGGGCTTTTCGAAAATTGTCCCAAGACTGCTCTGTATTCTCGAAATCGCCGCTCTTATCAAGATGTAACTTGACCTCCTGCGTGAATAAGTCACGCGTTGTTTCATCTTGCAGCTTTGCAGAACTGATTCTGGGCGTGAAGCATGACTTTTTAGACAAAAGTTTCATAGATACTTCCGCAATGACCAGTTCGTGATCGGTAATTGTGGTTTTCCCTCTTCTGGACCTCACATTCGTCAGACATCCTCTGTATCTCTCTGCAAACAGAATGTGATCCAGCATCTTTTTTCGACAACTCGGATCGGGAGGGTTGAAGGTGTACCGATGCACTTGTCGATGCTGGAACCATGTACCACCTACGAGCAATTTGTGTGAAGTGCAAAATGATAACAACTTTTCAGAGTTTTCATTTTCTTCACCCATTCCAAACGGGCCTCTGCAGCTCATGGTGTCATTCAACTGGTGTCCAGGCTCTGCATTGAGGTCACCGATGACACAAATACGCTCCCTATGTTTGAAACTGGAAACTAGGTCTGAAAGTTGACTCCAAAACAAATCCTTCTCTTGGAGACTAGCTTCATTCGTAGGTGCGTAGCAGACAACAACAGCTAGATTGGCTCTCCTCTGAGCCGCGAACTTGACGTAGCAAATACGTTCACTTAGAGCCACTTGTTCTACGATGCTGTTTATCAATGACTTCTTTACAGCAACGCCCACTCCTCCTTGTCTCGACTTTACACCAGACAACCACGAGTCAGACAGGTAGAGCTTGTGGTCTCCGAGATCAATTTCTTGCTCCTGCAATCTCGTCTCCTGCACTCCCAGAATATCCAACTTGTATCGCGCCAGATCCATTTTCAAAGCCTCTAGAGATCCGGCTTGGGTCAGTGTTCTGACGTTTAAAGTTGCAATTCTGAGTTGGTTCCTCGGGAGATTCTTAGCACCCCTTACCCGGGACTCGGGGCCATGGTTGATTGTACTCATTGCTTTGGTGTTTGAAGGCTGAGATACGACTAGTTGCGCCACAAACTAGAAGACCAGTGCCTCGTTAGCTCGACCATGTGAGCGTAGAGCCGCAGCACATGACCTACCCCCAGGGGACACCACGTGGAGGTGAGGTTGGATTTTGTCCCCCACTACTACTACTACTACTACTACTACTACTACTACTACTACTACTACTACTACTACTACTACTACTACTACTACTACTACTACTACTACTACTACTACTACTACTACTACTACTACTACTACTACTACTACTACTACTACTACTACTACTACTACTACTACTACTACTACTACTACTACTACTACTACTACTACTACTACTACTACTACTACTACTACTACTACTACTACTACTACTACTACTACTACTACTACTACTACTACTACTACTACTACTACTACTACTACTACTACTACTACTACTACTACTACTACTACTACTACTACTACTACTACTACTACTACTACTACTACTACTACTACTACTACTACTACTACTACTACTACTACTACTACTACTACTACTACTACTACTACTACTACTACTACTACTACTACTACTACTACTACTACTACTACTACTACTACTACTACTACTACTACTACTACTACTACTACTACTACTACTACTACTACTACTACTACTACTACTACTACTACTACTACTACTACTACTACTACTACTACTACTACTACTACTACTACTACTACTACTACTACTACTACTACTACTACTACTACTACTACTACTACTACTACTACTACTACTACTACTACTACTACTACTACTACTACTACTACTACTACTACTACTACTACTACTACTACTACTACTACTACTACTACTACTACTACTACTACTACTACTACTACTACTACTACTACTACTACTACTACTACTACTACTACTACTACTACTACTACTACTACTACTACTACTACTACTACTACTACTACTACTACTACTACTACTACTACTACTACTACTACTACTACTACTACTACTACTACTACTACTACTACTACTACTACTACTACTACTACTACTACTACTACTACTACTACTACTACTACTACTACTACTACTACTACTACTACTACTACTACTACTACTACTACTACTACTACTACTACTACTACTACTACTACTACTACTACTACTACTACTACTACTACTACTACTACTACTACTACTACTACTACTACTACTACTACTACTACTACTACTACTACTACTACTACTACTACTACTACTACTACTACTACTACTACTACTACTACTACTACTACTACTACTACTACTACTACTACTACTACTACTACTACTACTACTACTACTACTACTACTACTACTACTACTACTACTACTACTACTACTACTACTACTACTACTACTACTACTACTACTACTACTACTACTACTACTACTACTACTACTACTACTACTACTACTACTACTACTACTACTACTACTACTACTACTACTACTACTACTACTACTACTACTACTACTACTACTACTACTACTACTACTACTACTACTACTACTACTACTACTACTACTACTACTACTACTACTACTACTACTACTACTACTACTACTACTACTACTACTACTACTACTACTACTACTACTACTACTACTACTACTACTACTACTACTACTACTACTACTACTACTACTACTACTACTACTACTACTACTACTACGGCATTTCTGAATTTGGACCACCAAATCCACGGATTTAGCATACCCCCGCGAACAATGAAAACGCGTTCCGGGTCCAAAACACATGCCATAACGTGATAGGTCAACGTATTTGTAGCTCAAAAATCGAAAAAAGCCCCGAAAAAACAGTTCATAGGACCATTTTTAAGTTGATCGAAAATTTTTCAAAATTTTTTTTTTTTGCAAATTTTGGTATTTTTTTAGACTTTTTCTCACAATTTTTCCAAAAAAATTGCATTCTGAATAAAGTACGGCTCACGCACAATCCGTAGCAAATTGATTGATGGTTTTAAATTGAATATTCGAGGATTTATGAACCGAGCGGAGTAGGGTACCAAAAGCGGCCAAACACCACAAAAACTGCGAAATCCAGAAAATGCATTTTCTCCGCAAATACACGTTCTTTTGCAAAAATTTTTTGATATGTGTCCTGTCGGAGTACTTTAAAGCATATTTGGTATTTGCAAGATAGTGCGTAGTCTTTTTAGAAACGACCGTTTTTTCAGCTTTTGATTCAGGTTTGTACTAGTAGACCTCACCTGCAAAACCCAAGGATCCAAAAATAAGTGATTTGGCAAAAATCATCATAGAAACCTGAAATTTTGCATGTGTCTTCCCTTTAGTACAACAAACTCATATGCAAAATTTTGAATCAAATGATCATATTGATTTTGAGAAAAAAGGGTTGAAAAAAAAGCGTTCTTAATTTGGGAGGCGGAAGTTTCCCTTAGTCTGGCCACTTCAGCATTTCTCCTGAACCCATGAGAATTTGCCACTAAAACAACTCATTTGAAAGTCGAGATTTTAGGCACATGCCGGAGACAAATGCGGCCATAAAAAAAATGCCAGTGACAGTTTTTTTTTAAGAAGTTGTGTTGATGTCAATTTCGAAATCAGACCGTTCATCAGAAAACTTGAGGCCATTTCAAAGCAATAGTTATTTAACTTTTAAAAAAAGCTGCCTTTGATTGCTGCTGTAGTGCAGTGATGGTCTCCTTAAAAAAACAGACCTACAAGTTCTAGAAGGGGGCAAATTGAAACAATTTTTCTGCAAGGAAGTCCTAGAATTTTTCATTTTTGAATGATCACTGACACTGACTTAATTCGTTCTACGCCTCGTTTATTTGCAGCGATCAGGTATTTATTTTTACCGGGATGAGGCTAAAGTAAAAAAAATCTGTAAAAAACGTTTTTGGTGATATTTAGAGCTTTTGATTGCATCAGCGAAATTTTTCTGAATTTGGGTATGGAAAATTATTCCAATTCCAATCCGCTTATATAAAAATACTCTAGGTACTCTAAACGTACCTAAATGGTCCAAAAGCGCAATTTTTATAATCTTAGCAGATTTGTCTGCAAATGGCATTGAAAAAAAAACATGAACCAATGGTTCTGCTTTTATATAAGTATTCGCATTTACTGCAAATCTATAAATCAAAAATATTTCAATTTGCTTTTCTCTAATCAATCCTGTACTTGAGATCTTCTACGCAAAAATTGGAAACAAACAAATATGTCCACGTCAACTACAATGTAGGAGCTTTGCAACGATATGTGTTTCATTTGGTTAGTTATTCAATTAACATCCAATATCTTTACTTTTTACAAAAATTTTTAGAAATCAGCACGAAAAATGAGAGTTTTGAAAAAAAGTGATACTTACAGCCCTCTTACGATCCCAATTAGCTAATGGCTACAACAAAGGGATTCTTGTCTTCAAAGTGGACTATATATCAATTCACTTGAGTGTATATTCGTTGAGAAATTTTACATCATATACAAATCGAAAGTTCAACTCGCTGACCAGTGCTTCTAGGAGACATAAACGCACCTAAACGGTCAAAAAGTGCCCGTTTCTTTTTCCTCGCGCAATTGTCTACACAAGAGCTTTTCAAAACTTTATATAGGGCTATTGTACCATTCTTAGAAGTGGGCGGACTCAGCCACTATTTACCAAGTCATAATAGCTTCGATTTTTCTTTTATCTTTGGAGCCACTTTAGGTACCCTTGAAGCAATCGTCTACAAAGAATAATACATACGACTGCAAAGCTTATCCAAAATGCATTAAAATGAGCCGCAAAAGAAGCAAATTGAGCTAATATTCGTTACCTTTTGAGTAAAACAAACAAAATTCGCATCTTGTCTATTTTGGGCCTAAGCGTACAAAGAGTCGTTTTATGGTCAAAGCGGTCAAAAAATGCATGTTATATTATCATCGCCTAATTTTGTATACAAGATCTTTTCGAAACTTTATATAGAGCTATTGTACTATTAAAAAAAATGGGTAGACTTAGCCAATATTTACCAAGTCATAAACGACTCGATTTTCCTTTTATGTTTGATGCCAATTTAGGTACCCTTGAGGCTTTTATTCATAAAAATAAAAAAAATGGCTGCAAGTCCTATTTTATGAGCTTTAAAATGAGCTATATATGAAACAATGTAAAACAATATTTGTTACCTTTTCAAAAAAAACAATCACTAGTTCTATCTTGCCTTTTTTGGACCTAAGCGTTCAAAGAGGCGTTTCATGTTCAAAGCGGCCAAAAAATGCCTGTTTTATTATCTTCGCCCAATTTTCAATACAAAAAAACTTCAAAAATTTATATACTGCAATAATGTCGATCTTAAAATTGGTCAAAAATACCCTCAGGATGACAGAATAGATAGAAAACTTGAAAATATTTCGATTCTCCAGGTATTTTTGCTTCCTAGAGCAAAAGTTTAGAGAAAGAAAGTGCAAATTTATTGTTTTAATATAATCTCCCACATTGAAGAAGTTCAAAAATACAATTTTTAACTCATTGGACGCCTATTTATACACCACAGGATGACAGAATACATAGAATCCTTGAAATTCGTTTCTCCAGGTATTTTTCTCCCTAAAGCAATGTTTTTCCGCAAAAAGCCTGGAATTTTTTATTAGCGCAAAATGACGCACGCAAAAGAGGTTTGTGATGAGGGGTCAAAAAAAATCCCCAGTGGGCCAAATGGCCCACTGGGGATTTTTTTTTATGTTTTTTGCAAATAATTTTTTTCTAAAAATAGGCAATTTATCAATTGAAACTGAGTTTCGGTGCAAAAATTTGACACTTGAAGGAAATTGGTGGTTAGCAAATATTTTTGCAAGGCAATTTGTTTTCCTGGAAAGCCAAAATGTGTGAGATAAAACAGTGATATCGTGCAAACAGTTCTTCAAAAAAGGATCTCATTGAAAAATTTTTCGAAAACTTTTGTGTAAAGAGTAACTTTACAAATCGCCAAATGCATGAAACGCTAATGTAACAAAACACTTGAAACTCACAAATAACAGACTAATGCAATTGCAGCCGGAACTTCCAAAAAAACGCAAAAAACGTTGTTTTTTAGTTGTTTTTTTAATAGGAACAATATTTTTTTTCACGGCTATCCACGTCAAAACGAAATACGGCTGTCTTTCCGTAATACGCCTGGAATTTTTTATTAGCGCAAAATGACGCACGCAAAAGAAGTTTGGGATGAGGGGTCAAAAAAAATCCCCAGTGGGCCAAATGGCCCACTGGGGATTTTTTTAATGTTTTTTGCAAATCATTTTTTTCTAAAAGTAGGCAATTTATCAAGTGAAACTGAGTTTCGGTGCAAAAATTTGACATTTGGAGGAAACTGGCGGTTAGCCGATCTTCTCTCAAGGCCATTCGTTTTCCTGGAAAGCCAAAATGTTTGAGATAAAACAGTGATATAGTGCAAACAGTTCTTCAAAAAAGGATCTCATCGAAAAATTTTTCGAAAACTTTTGTGAAAAGAGTAACTTTACAAATCGCCAAATGCATGAAACGCTAATGTAACAAAACACTTGAAACTCACAAATAAAAGACTAATCCAATTGCGGCCAGAATTTCCAAAAAAACGCAAAAAACGTTGTTTTTTTAGTTGTTTTTTTATTAGGAACAATATTTTTTTTCACGGCTCTCCACGTCAAAACGAAATACGGCTGTCTTTCCGTAATACGCCTGGAATTTTTTATTAGCGCAAAATGACGCACGCAAAAGAGGTTTGGGATGAGGGGTCAAAAAAAATCCCCAGTGGGCCATATGGCCCACTGGGGATTTTTTTAATGTTTTTTGCAAATCATTTTTTTCTAAAAGTAGGCAATTTATCAAGTGAAACTGAGTTTCGGTGCAAAAATTTGACATTTGGAGGAAACTGGCGGTTAGCCGATCTTCTCTCAAGGCCATTTCTATTCCTGGAAAGCCAAAATGTTTGAGATAAAACAGTGATATCGTGCAAACAGTTCTTCAAAAAAGGATCTCATTGAAAAATTTTTCGAAAACTTTTGTGAAAAGAGTGTTTTTACAAATCGCCAAATGCATGAAACGCTAATGTAACAAAACACTTGAAACTCACAAATAACAGACTAATCCAATTGCAGCCGGAACTTCCAAAAAAAACGCAAAAAACGTTGTTTTTTAGTTGTTTTTTTAATAGGAACAATATTTTTTTTCACGGCTCTCCACGTCAAAACGAAATACGGCTGTCTTTCCGTAATACGCCTGGATTTTTTTATTAGCTCAAAATGACGCACGCAAAAGAGGTTTGGGATGAGGGGTCAAAAAAAATCCCCAGTGGGCCAAATGGCCCACTGGGGATTTTTTTTAATGTTTTTTGCAAATAATTTTTTTTCTAAAAGTAGGCAATTTATCAAGTGAAACTGAGTTTCGGTGCAAAAATTTGACATTTGGAGGAAACTGGTGGTTGGCACATCTTCTCTCAAGGCCATTTCTTTTCCTGGAAAGCCAAAATGTTTGAGATAAAACAGTGATATCGTGCAAACAGTTCTTCAAAAAAGGATCTCATTGAAAAATTTTTCGAAAACTTTTGTGAAAAGAGTAACTTTACAAATCGCCAAATGCATGAAACGCTAATGTAACAAAACACCTGAAACTCACAAATAACAGACTAGTCCAATTGCAGCCAGAACTTCCAAAACAACGCAAAAAACACTGTTTTTTTTAATAGGAACAATATTTTTTTTCACGGCTCTCCACGTCAGAACGAAATACGGCTGTCTTTCCGTAATACGCCTGGAATTTTTTATTAGCGCAATCTAACGAACTAACTATCGAGTCTAAAACAGCGAATTTTGATGGTGTAACATGTACATACACGAAAAGTACCGGACACGAATTGGTGAAAATGGAGGTATGTGTCCTGGCCAATTTCTCAAAAACGGCTGAAAGAAACAAAACGCCATTTACAGGGATTCAAGTACGGCTCAAGCTGAGTTCAATTCAACAAACAAATCAAAACTCGGTTCACTATACGAGGAGATATTCCAACATAAAGGTACCGTACCAAATGTCAAAATTGACCAAGTACGGCTCATGTTTCGCTAAAATTCACCATCTGGACTACATAAAACTGCATACGAAATATATATGGGGAGACTCCCCACTAACTGAGGATTTCAAAACACCCAATTTTCATAATATAGTTCAAAGCTTCAAGGTTTCACTGGTGTCAACGGGGTCACCCGCTGGTGTCAACCGCTTCTGGGGCTTAAATCGAGGGCAAGTTTACTGGCTAATTTCTCTAAAACGGTCGAACCAAAATAAACGCCTTTAGTACTGTTTGTAGCACTGCTCGAGATACGCATCATATTAAAAAATGAGCACAATCGGTACATTCGTCGAGGAGTTATAGCAATTATAAGGTACCGTACCAAATGCCAAAAAAAGCGAGGTGACCGCTCTGCAGAGTCAAAATTGACCATGTCAACTACATAAAATACTATATAAACTATATATGGGGATACTCCTCGCTAACTGAGGATTCTAAAACACTAACATTTATTGGGTAAATCGCGTGTTTTGTAGTACCGAAATTTGGGTCACCCATAATAGCCCGAAAATTCGAACTATTTCAAATTTGAACATTTATAACTTTTTGATTAGGCCGATTTGGGAAACCAACCAAACACTGCAAGCAAGAGGGGTTCAGTGCTAACAAAATGCTACTACTCTCGTTTAATTTGGTCCAGTACTTTAGCAGATATTAACAAAACACTGTTCTGTACCCCATTTTTTTGGCTAAAATCGAAGCCCAAGATCTCCGGAACCGACGTAAAACAACGTGAAAACGCGTGCCCGGCGTATTTGTGGGTGTAATTCTGGTCCACTTCCACGTTCTAGGTCACGGCAAACCTTCATGACAAGGTGGGAAAAAATTTCCCACCTCGCCATGAAGGTTATGATGTTTTGTGTGTTTGGACACAAAACAACATCCACAGAAATTTGATGAAATCGTGAAAAAAGAAAAATTGTTGAAATAACCTCATCCTTCCATACAAGTAGCCCCAGGGACATGAATGGAGACTAGAAAACACATACTGCACGCTGCAAAACCTGTTCTTTGCGCAAAACAACACTAAGCGATTAAAATTTGAGAAATGTTATGTTTTTCAGTATTCACTGTAAAATTAAACATTCACAAAATTTTTTAGGGAGAAACTAATAACCCCATTAAAGATACGCTTAAAGGGAAGAGAATGCAACCTAAATTACGTAATTTGATTAGTAACTGACAGAGAAAAAAGAAGAAAGTACAAAAACTAATTGCCTATTTTATGCGACGAAATAAACTTCGTTCCTCAGCATTTGCAGACTCTACTTGATTATCCACCGTAAGTACTTCAAATAACCCGGGTATTATCTTTTTATAGGCTTGGAACAACGTAAATGATCAAAAAGATACAATTGAGAGAAATTTCTAACTGCCAAACCATTGCTTTCAAAAGAGTGTTTTACTTTTATCAGACAAAAAGTTTCCTTTGACTTATTAAGGATGAAAAATGTTAGTTGAAAACTTTTCACTTTTATAATCTTAAAAATCAATGAAATGAAGTTTTATACTTTAAAATATGTGCACTGTTGAATTTTTGTCGATTGTGTAACCAATGAAGAGCAAAGGTCTAATGAAAAAGTAGCAAAAACTATCCTTGATCCACTTTACCCTAACTTTTTTACAACTTCTAAAAATCAAAAAGTTTTCAATTTTATTCAATTTTCCCAACTTCTTGAGCCTTAGTTCTCACTTCAAACTTGTGTAGGGTTCAACGGAGGCCCACTTCTGCTGCAGAATGAGTTTAAAAGGGATTAGAACGTTGGGGGGCATTTGACCAATTAGGAGTTTTGCCAGGTATCTATTTCATCAGAGAAAAATAATGTTATCGCAACAAAAAACGTATGATTGACAAATTTGCCGCAACTTTTTGATTTTTCTCGCTCAACTAACTACTGACAATTTGTTTGTAGTACTTGCTATCTAATAACAATTTAAGATAAAGGGACTCTCAGAAAATGCTTTCTACAGAACAAAAAGTGGAATAAAATATTTAAAATCACAATCTGGAACACACTGGATGCTTTTGTTCGATCTTTGTACTACCTGCCACTTCACTCAGTTTTGTTATGAACAGAAAAAATTATTGAAACAATCATGAAAAAGTATCAAAAACTATCCGTGATCTATTTTACCCTAACTTTTTTACAACTTCTAAAAATCAAAAAGTTTTCGAATTTTTTCAATTTTCGTAAAATTTTGAGACTTAATTCTCACCTCAAACTTGTCTAAAACTCAAAAGAAGTCCTATGTGGTTACAGAAAGAGTTTCAAAGGGGTTAGAACGTTGAGACTTTCCACCATTTAGGATTTTCGGCAGGTATCTATTTCATCAGAGAAAAATGATGTTATCGCAACACAAAACGTATGATGGAGTATTTCGCAGCAACTATTTGATTTGTCCTCTCAATTAATTACTGACAATTGTTTTTTGTAGTACTTGCTACCTAATGATAATTTAAAATTAAGGGACTCTCAGAAAATGCTTTCTGCAGAACAAAAATTCGAATAAAATACTTAATATCACAATCTGGAAGATTTTTTAATCAAGTTTGGCCGTATATAACTTTTCTATTACAACGAATGAAGGAAGCAGCCAGCCGGGTAAAAAAGAACAGCTCAGTATTATAAAAATGCGACTATGCTGAACACTTTTGAAACAGTACTTTAGAGATATTAACAAATTCCTCAAATATACCCAATTTTTCATAATATTCATGTTTGAACGGTATTTAGGAAAAGTCAATTAGAATGAGTTCTGCATTTCGATATGCTCTTGAAAAACATTTCACCTGATTTTCAATTAGGTGCCCAAAATAATCAAAAAAAGTTTGCCAGAAATTAAAAATTCTCAAGATTGTTGCCAGATTCTCGCAAGATTTTGAATCTGGATTAAAAAAATTTCTCTTGATTATCAATTTGGTAACTTGTTTTTATTAGCGATATTGTGTCTCAAAAAAGTTTTCTAGAGTGTTTTTAAATTTATTTTACTTGTTTTCTTGCGTTGATATCTTGCAAGATTGCAGCAAGTATCTTGCAAGTTTTGAATCATCTCAAAATATTCTAGCAAGATCTGAATGCGTTCATCTTTAGGAAACGACTTCACTGATTTGAAAATAAACGCAAAACACGCCAAATAACCCATGAAAACATCATTAGCACAATCTGAAAGACCAAAACATGATGAGAAGCTTGCTCGAGAGAATGCCCAACATAATCTTAGAATTCGCCCTACGTGGACAGATACATCACGAGGAAGTCATTTCCTAGCTTCACAACTGCTGCCGACTGCTTCGATTTAAATAGAGGAAAGACATGTTTGTTATAGCTGTTTGTCAAAGTTATGCCTGTTATGTTTAACAATTGACCTGCACTGCCACATAAATTTGGGCGAATTTTTTTCGTGTTTGTTGTTTGTTAAATTTCTGGTCGAATTTTTGCATTTTAATCATTAAACTTTTGAAAGTCTTGAAATTGAGAAGTGTCTTTCTTTTGTCGTAGTTTCACAACCCTTTTTAGCCCAATTTCTGATTCGGCCATCATCCCCATAACACTTACCCAAATTCCAAGGAGTAGTAGGAGTGGAGTAGGAAAATGGGCACCGGGCCAATTCCGAAATTGGTCAAAAAATCCATTTCTGAATTTGGGCAACCCTCTTCTGAATTTGGGAGGCGGAAGTTTTTCGTAAAATGGTCTTCTTAATTTGGGTAAAATGTTTTTCACGGCTATTCTGAAAATGGTCGAAAAAATTGCCCAAATTCAGAAAAGGCTACTACTACTACTACTACTACTACTACTACTACTACTACTACTACTACTACTACTACTACTACTACTACTACTACTACTACTACTACTACTACTACTACTACTACTACTACTACTACTACTACTACTACTACTACTACTACTACTACTACTACTACTACTACTACTACTACTACTACTACTACTACTACTACTACTACTACTACTACTACTACTACTACTACTACTACTACTACTACTACTACTACTACTACTACTACTACTACTACTACTACTACTACTACTACTACTACTACTACTACTACTACTACTACTACTACTACTACTACTACTACTACTACTACTACTACTACTACTACTACTACTACTACTACTACTACTACTACTACTACTACTACTACTACTACTACTACTACTACTACTACTACTACTACTACTACTACTACTACTACTACTACTACTACTACTACTACTACTACTACTACTACTACTACTACTACTACTACTACTACTACTACTACTACTACTACTACTACTACTACTACTACTACTACTACTACTACTACTACTACTACTACTACTACTACTACTACTACTACTACTACTACTACTACTACTACTACTACTACTACTACTACTACTACTACTACTACTACTACTACTACTACTACTACTACTACTACTACTACTACTACTACTACTACTACTACTACTACTACTACTACTACTACTACTACTACTACTACTACTACTACTACTACTACTACTACTACTACTACTACTACTACTACTACTACTACTACTACTACTACTACTACTACTACTACTACTACTACTACTACTACTACTACTACTACTACTACTACTACTACTACTACTACTACTACTACTACTACTACTACTACTACTACTACTACTACTACTACTACTACTACTACTACTACTACTACTACTACTACTACTACTACTACTACTACTACTACTACTACTACTACTACTACTACTACTACTACTACTACTACTACTACTACTACTACTACTACTACTACTACTACTACTACTACTACTACTACTACTACTACTACTACTACTACTACTACTACTACTACTACTACTACTACTACTACTACTACTACTACTACTACTACTACTACTACTACTACTACTACTACTACTACTACTACTACTACTACTACTACTACTACTACTACTACTACTACTACTACTACTACTACTACTACTACTACTACTACTACTACTACTACTACTACTACTACTACTACTACTACTACTACTACTACTACTACTACTACTACTACTACTACTACTACTACTACTACTACTACTACTACTACTACTACTACTACTACTACTACTACTACTACTACTACTACTACTACTACTACTACTACTACTACTACTACTACTACTACTACTACTACTACTACTACTACTACTACTACTACTACTACTACTACTACTACTACTACTACTACTACTACTACTACTACTACTACTACTACTACTACTACTACTACTGTTTCAACACTTTAATTCCAAATATGAAATAAAGGCACGGTTGGCAACAAATACAAATACAAATACAAATACAAACAAAACAAGAAGAGTTATTTGTTTGGTTATTCTGTGAAGTGCTGTACGACGAAATGGTTGAAGGCATTCTTTGACCCTGTTGCTGCTTTCTCCTGCAATCTGGTGAACGATACTTTGTTTCGTACACAGTCTCCTTCGATTTGACTCATCCACGTTTTCCGTTGCCCCCCAGGAGCGCGTCTGGCATGGGCGTATTGATCGGGCGGGTCCCAATCGAAGGCACTGCGGGCTAATCTTCCTGGTTCCATTCTCTGGATGTGACCGTACCATTTTATCCGTTTGAGCATGATCATCGTGGATAGTTGGGGCATTCGCGATCTTGACATAATTTCATCGTTCGTTGCTTTCTCCAGATATGACACACGTAGAATTCTCCGAAGACAACCACAGTGGAAACTCTCAAGTTTTCTCTCCATTAATTTCGAAAGAGTCCAAGTCTCTGAGCTGTACAGCACGGCTGATAAAACGAGTGCTTTGTACAAATTGCACTTGAGGTGCACGCTGAGCTGCTTGCTCTTCCAGAGATTTTGGAAGTTAGCAAACCGTTGTCTACCTTCTGCAAGTTTGCAATTGACTTCCTGGAGGTCTCCATGCTTGAGGCTGACATATGATCCGAGATACTTGAACGCTTCTATGTTTTCAAACTCGTTTCCGATAACATCTTGTACTTTGCAGGAAAACACGCGTGTGGCAGCTGCTTTAGGTTTGCCACAGTATCTCGATTGGTGAACTTTTCGGCCATTGACTGTTTTGAACTTCCTTTCACACTTGTCACAGGTGAGGCTCGCCTCTAGTTGCTCGAACTTTGACTTGTCGACGACATTCTTTGACAAACCGGCTTTGCAGAATCTTGTTTGGTGCACTTTGCGTCCGGTAACTGTACTGAATTGCCGCTGACAGTTCTGACATCTTAAAGACTCTTGATCAGCCACCGCTGACCCACTCTCATTTTCTAGCGACTCTAAATCCGCTACTGCAGATTGTTGTTGTGAAGCTACCAACGCTGGCTTAGCCTCCGCTAAGCTTTTCAATCTGAGCTTCCGGCCATCTTGTGTTTCGAACCAGCCCGCTTTCTTTTTCGTTCCCAGCAGCACCTCCGTGCCGATGGTTAGTCGTGACTGGCTAGATGTCTCTGCCAGGAGTCCTAGTTTGCCTTTATGTGTTCCAGTGAGTATCTCCACGTTCTGTTGGATACTAGGCACTGCAACAACATTTGGGCTGTCGCATTTTACGCCCATATTCTTTGTTTTGGCCACATTAATCTTCAGACCAGCGGCTTCCGCTAGGGCCTCGATTCGCTGTAGGTTTTCTTGCACCTCACTGTCTGAGACCCCCACGAGAGCAACATCATCAGCAAAATCTAAGTCAGCCACCAATCTCCCAATGTCTAATCCTCCATGCACCGAGTTAGCTAAAATGTAGTTGTTGACAAGGCCGAATAGGATTGGGGACCACACATCACCCTGCCTAACGCCTGTTCTGACATCAAATAAGCGTCCCTTCTCACCTTCGGATTTGACTCGACATCCATCATAGCTGTTTCTTATGATGTTTATCACTTTTTGCGGCAGACCATAGTGTTTCATTATCTGGTACATCTGCTCACGATCGACAGAATCGAATGCCGCTCGAAAGTCTATGAAACAAAAGCTAATATCCAATTGAAACGCCATTGATTTCTCTATTATTTGACGCAGGGCAAAGAGTTGATCGGCGCATCCTCTGCTTTTTCTGAAGCCGCACTTCTCTTCCCTTAAGACGCGATCCACTGAATCTTTGCATCGATTGAGAGTAACGGAAGCGAACACTTTGCCTGGTACTGACAATAGAGAGATCCCTCGGTGGTTCGAACACTCTGACCTCTTTCCTTTACTCTTGTATAATGGGACAATTTCTGCTACCTTCCAGTCATCGGGCAGAACTTCCGTCGACCAACATTTATCTATGATGTCCCAGAGCCACTCGACAATACCCTTGTGTGCTTTCAACATCTCACAGGAAATGTTATCGGGTCCACTTGCCTTGCCATTCTTCAACCTGTGGACAGCTTCAAGCACTTCTTCAAATCGAATTGGGCTCAGGTCAATCGGCAAGCTTTCAGCTGCTTCTTCGGGATCCAATCTCGTACTGCAACTGAATGTTGAGGGATTCAGGAGTTGACTAAAATGTTCCGTCCAGCGTTCAAGTCGTTCCTCTTTCGTCCGTAAGTTGACGCCAGTGCTTGAAACTAATTTGGTCAACTGGGGCCTCCAGTTTCGGCAAATCTGCTGTGATGCCCCAAAAACCTCCTTTAAGTTGCCTCTATCCGCGAAGCTCTGCACTTCTTGGCCTTTGCGTTCAAGCCATGCCCGTTTGTCTGCACGTAGAGCTTTTCTGACTTCCTTACAGCAGTTTGTGAACTCTAACAGCGCCTCCGCGCTGCTGTGTTTCTTTAACTGTAGATCGGCTCGTTTCCGGATAAGTTCCAGAGAATCTGGAGAAATCCAAGGTTTGTTCACTCGCTTGTCCGGAAGGAGGCATTTCACTGCTGCTTGGTTCAGGGCTTTTCGAAAATTGTCCCAAGACTGCTCTGTATTCTCGAAATCGCCGCTCTTATCAAGATGTAACTTGACCTCCTGCGTGAATAAGTCACGCGTTGTTTCATCTTGCAGCTTTGCAGAACTGATTCTGGGTGTGAAGCATGACTTTTTAGACAAAAGTTTCATAGATACTTCCGCAATGACCAGTTCGTGATCGGTAATTGTGGTTTTCCCTCTTCTGGACCTCACATTCGTCAGACATCCTCTGTATCTCTCTGCAAACAGAATGTGATCCAGCATCTTTTTTCGACAACTCGGATCGGGAGGGTTGAAGGTGTACCGATGCACTTGTCGATGCTGGAACCATGTACCACCTACGAGCAATTTGTGTGAAGTGCAAAATGATAACAACTTTTCAGAGTTTTCATTTTCTTCACCCATTCCAAACGGGCCTCTGCAGCTCATGGTGTCATTCAACTGGTGTCCAGGCTCTGCATTGAGGTCACCGATGACACAAATACGCTCCCTATGTTTGAAACTGGAAACTAGGTCTGAAAGTTGACTCCAAAACAAATCCTTCTCTTGGAGACTAGCTTCATTCGTAGGTGCGTAGCAGACAACAACAGCTAGATTGGCTCTCCTCTGAGCCGCGAACTTGACGTAGCAAATACGTTCACTTAGAGACACTTGTTCTACGATGCTGTTTATCAATGACTTCTTTACAGCAACGCCCACTCCTCCTTGTCTCAACTTTACACCAGACAACCACGAGTCAGACAGGTAGAGCTTGTGGTCTCCGAGATCAATTTCTTGCTCCTGCAATCTCGTCTCCTGCACTCCCAGAATATCCAACTTGTATCGCGCCAGATCCATTTTCAAAGCCTCTAGAGATCCGGCTTGGGTCAGTGTTCTGACGTTTAAAGTTGCAATTCTGAGTTGGTTCCTCGGGAGATTCTTAGCACCCCTTACCCGGGACTCGGGGCCATGGTTGATTGTACTCATTGCTTTGGTGTTTGAAGGCTGAGATACGACTAGTTGCGCCACAAACTAGAAGACCAGTGCCTCGTTAGCTCGACCATGTGAGCGTAGAGCCGCAGCACATGACCTACCCCCAGGGGACACCACGTGGAGGTGAGGTTGGATTTTGTCCCCCACTACTACTACTACTACTACTACTACTACTACTACTACTACTACTACTACTACTACTACTACTACTACTACTACTACTACTACTACTACTACTACTACTACTACTACTACTACTACTACTACTACTACTACTACTACTACTACTACTACTACTACTACTACTACTACTACTACTACTACTACTACTACTACTACTACTACTACTACTACTACTACTACTACTACTACTACTACTACTACTACTACTACTACTACTACTACTACTACTACTACTACTACTACTACTACTACTACTACTACTACTACTACTACTACTACTACTACTACTACTACTACTACTACTACTACTACTACTACTACTACTACTACTACTACTACTACTATTATTACTACTACTACTACTACTACTACTACTACTACTACTACTGCTACTACTACTACTACTACTACTACTACTACTACTACTACTACTACTACTACTACTACTACTACTACTACTACTACTACTACTACTACTACTACTACTACTACTACTACTACTACTACTACTACTACTACTACTACTACTACTACTACTACTACTACTACTACTACTACTACTACTACTACTACTACGGCATTTCTGAATTTGGACCACCAAATCCACGGATTTAGCATACCCCCGCGAACAATGAAAACGCGTTCCGGGTCCAAAACACATGCCATAACGTGATAGGTCAACGTATTTGTAGCTCAAAAATCAAAAAAAGCCCCGAAAAAACAGTTCATAGGACCATTTTTAAGTTGATCGAAAAATTTTCAAAATTTCTTTTTTTTTGCAAATTTTGGTATTTTTTTAGACTTTTTCTCACAATTTTTCCAAAAAATTGCATTCTGAATAAAGTACGGCTCACGCACAATCCGTAGCAAATTGATTGATGGTTTTAAATTGAATATTCGAGGATTTATGAACCGAGCGGAGTAGGGTACCAAAAGCGGCCAAACACCACAAAAACTGCAAAATCCAGAAAATGCATTTTCTCCGCAAATACACGTTCTTTTGAAAAATTTTTTGATATGTGTCCTGTCGGAGTACTTTATAGCATATTTGGTATTTGCAAGATAGTGCGTAGTCTTTTTAGAAACGACCGTTTTTTCAGCTTTTGATTCAGGTTTGTACTAGTAGACCTCACCTGCAAAACCCAAGGATCCAAAAATAAGTGATTTGGCAAAAATCATCATAGAAACCTGAAATTTTGCATATGCCTTCCCTTTAGTACAACAAACTCATATGCAAAGTTTTGAAACAAATGATCTTATTGATTTTGAGAAAAAAGGGTTGAAAAAAAAGCGTTCTTAATTTGGGAGGAGGAAGTTTCCCTTAGTCTGGCCACTTCAGCATTTCTCCTGAACCCATGAGAATTTGCCACTAAAACAACTCATTTGAAAGTCGAGATTTTAGGCACATGCCGGAGACAATTGCGGCCATAAAAAAATGCCAGTGACAGTTTTTTTTTAAGAAGTTGTGTTGATGTCAATTTCGAAATCAGACCGTTCATCAGAAAACTTGAGGCCATTTCAAAGCAATAGTTATTTAACTTTTAAAAAAAGCTGCCTTTGATTGCTGCTGTAATGCAGTGATGGTCTCCTTAAAAAAAAAGACCTACAAGTTCTAGAAAGGGGCAAATTGAAACAATTTTTCTGCAAGGAAGTCCTAGAATTTTTCATTTTTGAATGATCACTGACACTGACTTAATTCGTTCTACGCCTCGTTTTTTTGCAGCGATCAGGTATTTATTTTTACCGGGATGAGGCTAAAGTAAAAAAAATCTGTAAAAAACGTTTTTGGTGATATTTAGAGCTTTTGATTGCATCAGCGAAATTTTTCTGAATTTGGGTATGGAAAATTATTCCAATTCCAATCCGCTTATATAAAAATACTCTAGGTACTCTAAACGTACCTAAATGGTCCAAAAGCGCAATTTTTATAATCTTAGCAGATTTGTCTGCAAATGGCATTGAAAAAAAAACATGAACCAATGGTTCTGCTTTTATATAAGTATTCGCATTTACTGCAAATCTATAAATCAAAAATATTTCAATTTGCTTTTCTCTAATCAATCCTGTGCTTGAGATCTTCTACGCAAAAATTGGACACAAACAAATATGTCCACGTCAACTACAATGTAGGAGCTTTGCAACGATATGTGTTTCATTTGGTTAGTTATTCAATTAACATCCAATATCTTTACTTTTTACAAAAATTTTTAGAAATCAGCACGAAAAATGACAGTTTTGAAAAAAAGTGATACTTACAGCCCTCTTACGATCCCAATTAGCAAATGGCTGCAACAAAATGATTCTTGTCTTCAAAGTGGACTATATATCAATTCACTTGAGTGATTATTCGTTGAGAAATTTTACATCATATACAAATCGAAATTTCAACTCGCTGACCAGTGCTTCTAGGAGACATAAACGCACCTAAACGGTCAAAAAGTGCCCATTTCTTTTTCCTTGCGCAATTGTCTACAAAAGAGCTTTTCAAAACTTTATATAGGGTCATTGTACCAGTCTTAAAAGTGGGCGGACTCAGCCACTATTTACCAAGTCATAATAGCTTCGATTTTTCTTTTATCTTTGAAGCCACTTTAGGTACCCTTGAAGCAATCGTTTACAAAAAATAAAACATACGACTGCAAAGCCTATCTAAAATGCATTAAAATGAGATATAAAGAACGCAAATTGAGCTAATATTTGTTACGTTCTGAGTAAAACAAACAAACATCGAATCTTGTCTATTTTGGGCCTAAGCGTTCAAAGGGTCGTTTCATGGTCAAAGCGGTCAAAAAACGCATGTTATATTATCATCGCGCAATTTTGTAAACAAGATCTTTTTGAAACTTTATATAGAGCTATTGTACTATTAAAAAAATGGGTAGACTTAGCCAATATTTACCAAGTCATAAACGACTCGATTTTTCTTTTATATTTGATGCCAATTTAGGTACCCTTGAGGCTTTTATTCATAAAAATAAAAAAAGAAGGCTGCAAGTCCTATTTTATGAGCTTTGAAATGAGCTATATATGAAGCAATGTAAAACAATATTTGTTACCTTTTCAAAAAAAAACAATCACTAGTTCTATCTTGCCTTTTTTGGACCTAAGCGTTCAAAGAGGCGTTTCATGTTCAAAGCGGCCAAAAAATGCCTGTTTTATTATCTTCGCCCAATTTTCAATACAAAAAAACTTCAAAAATTTATATACTGCAATAATGTCGATCTTAAAATTGGTCAAAAATACCCTCAGTATGACAGAATAGATAGAAAACTTGAAAATATTTCGTTTCTCCAGGTATTTTTGCTTCCTAGAGCAAAAATTTAGAGAAAGAAAGTGCAAATTTATTGTTTTAATATAATCTCCCACATTGAAGAAGTTCAAAAATACAATTTTTAACTCATTGGACGCCTATTTATACACCACAGGATGACAGAATACATAGAATCCTTGAAATTCGTTTCTCCAGGTATTTTTCTCCCTAAAGCAATGTTTTTCCGCAAAAAGCCTGGAATTTTTTATTAGCGCAAAATGACGCACGCAAAAGAAATTTGTGATGAGGGGTCAAAAAAAAAATCCCCAGTGGGCCAAATGGCCCACTGGGGATTTTTTTTAATGTTTTTTGCAAATAATTTTTTTCTAAAAATAGGCAATTTATCAATTGAAACTGAGTTTCGGTGCAAACATTTGACACTTGAAGGAAATTGGTGGTTAGCAAATATTTTTGCAAGGCAATTTGTTTTCCTGGAAAGCCAAAATGTTTGAGATAAAACAGTGATATCGTGCAAACAGTTCTTCAAAAAAGGATCTCATTGAAAAATTTTTCGAAAACTTTTGTGAAAAGAGTAACTTTACAAATCGCCAAATGCATGAAACGCTAATGTAACAAAACACTTGAAACTCACAAATAACAGACTAGTCCAATTGCAGCCAGAACTTCCAAAACAACGCAAAAAACATTGTTTTTTTTTAATAGGAACAATATTTTTTTTCACGGCTCTCCACGTCAGAACGAAATACGGCTGTCTTTCCGTAATACGCCTGGAATTTTTTATTAGCTCAAAATGACGCAAATTTTGGCATGAGTTCTGGATCAATGCCATGGAACTCAGACAACTCTAAAAGTGAGATTTACATGTCAGTAAAATGGTCATCAATGTATTTTTTTCCCTCCTCAGGGGTCAATCTGGGGTCAATTTTCCCGGTCAATTTCTCGAAAACGGCCGAAGAAAAACAAACGCCCTTAGTACCGTCTGTAGCACTGCTTGAGATACGCATCATATTAAAAAATGAGCCCAATCGGTACATTTTTCGAGGAGTTATAGCAAATATAATGTACCGTACCAAATGACCCCAGAGCAGAGATACAGCACATTCAGAGCTAAAATTGACCTTCAGAACTTCATAAAATGGCCTGTAAAATATATATGGGGACAATCCCCATTACAAAACGAATCTAACGAACTAACTATCGAGTCTAAAACAGCGAATTTTGATGGTGTAACATGTACATACACGAAAAGTACCGGACACGAATTGGTGAAAATGGAGGTAAGTGTCCTGGCCAATTTCTCAAAAACGGCTGAAAGAAACAAAACGCCATTGACAGGGATTCAAGTACGGCTCAAGCTGAGTTCAATTCAACAAACAAATCAAAGATCGGTTCACTATACGAGGAGATATTCCAACATAAAGGTACCGTACCAAATGTCAAAATTGACCAAGTACGGCTCATGTTTCGCTAAAATTCACCATCTGGACTACATAAAACTGCATACGAAATATACATGGGGAGACTCCCCACTAACTGAGGATTTCAAAACACCCAATTTTCATAATATAGTTCAAAGCTTCAAGGTTTCACTGGTGTCAACGGGGTCACCCGCTGGTGTCAACCGCTTCTGGGGCTTAAATCGAGGGCAAGTTTACTGGCTAATTTCTCTAAAACGGTCGAACCAAAATAAACGCCCTTAATACTGTTTGTAGCACTGCTTGAGATGCGCATCATATTAAAAAATGAGCACAATCGGTACATTCTTCAAGGAGTTATAGCAATTATAAGGTACCGTACCAAATGCCAAAAAAAGCGAGGTGACCGCTCTGCAGAGTCAAAATTGACCATGTCAACTACATAAAATACTATATAAACTATATATGGGGATACTCCTCGCTAACTGAGGATTCTAAAACACTAACATTTATTGGGCAAATCGCGTGTTTTGTAGTACCGAAATTTGGGTCACCCATAATAGCCCGAAAATTCGAACTATTTCAACTTTGAACATTTATAACTTTTTGATTAGGCCGATTTGGGAAACCAACCAAACACTGCAAGCAAGAGGGGTTCAGTGCTAACAAAATGCGACCACTCTCGTTTAATTTGGTCCAGTACTTTAGCGGATATTAACAAAATACTGTTCTGTACCCCATTTTTTTGGCTAAAATCGAAGCCCAAGATCTCCGGAACCGACGTAAAACAACGTGAAAACGCGTGCCCGGCGTATTTGTGGGTGTAATTCTGGTCCACTTCCACGTTCTAGGTCACGGCAAACCTTCATGACAAGGTGGGAAAAAATTTCCCACCTCGCCATGAAGGTTATGATGTTTTGTGTGTTTGGACACAAAACAACATCCACAGAAATTTGATGAAATCGTGAAAAAAGAAAAATTGTTGAAATAACCTCATCCTTCCATACAAGTAGCCCCAGGGACATGAATGGAGACTAGAAAACACATACTGCACGCTGCAAAACCTGTTCTTTGCGCAAAACAACACTAAGCGATTAAAATTTGAGAAATGTTATGTTTTTCAGTATTCACTGTAAAATTAAACATTCACAAAATTTTTTAGGGAGAAACTAATAACCCCATTAAAGATACGCTTAAAGGGAAGAGAATGCAACCTAAATTACGTAATTTGATTAGTAATTGACAGAGAAATAAGAAGAAAGTACAAAAACTAATTGCCTATTTTATGCGACGAAATAACTTCGTTCCTCAGCATTTGCAGACTCTACTTGATTATCCACCGTAAGTACTTCAAATAACCCGAGTATTATCTTTTTATAGGCTTGGAACAACGTAAATGATCAAAAAGATACAATTGAGAGAAATTTCTAACTGCCAAACCATTGCTTTCAAAAGAGTGTTTTACTTTTATCAGACAAAAAGTTTGATTAATTTTCATTTCAAGAGAAAAATGTTGTTGTTCTTATTTACCAATAGTTAAGAGAAAAATTTCAAGAAACTAGTTAATGACATTTGATGAAACAAACATTAGCACTTGAAAGAGGCGCCAAAAAACTAAAGAGAGTCAAACAATTGAAAAGCATGTAAGAAAATTTATTAGAGACTTTAATTAACTTTTCTAGTTGTTAAAGTGCAGCACAGTCATAGCGCTGCGTTCTTTCCACAAGGGAAGTTGTAGAACGTTTATAAACGTTATGAGGACTATGCTGAAGTGGAAATTGAGAGTTTGAGTTCACTTGCAACACAAAAACTTTCCTTTGACTTATTAAGGATGAAAAAATGTTAGTTGAAAACTTTTCACTTTTATAATCTTAAAAATCAATGAAATGAAGTTTTATACTTTAAAATATGTGCACTGTTGAATTTTTGTCAATTGTGTAACCAATGAAGAGCAAAGGTCTAATGAAAAAGTAGCAAAAACTATCCTTGATCCACTTTACCCTAACTTTTTTACAACTTCTAAAAATCAAAAAGTTTTCAATTTTATTCAATTTTCCCAACTTTTTGAGCCTTAGTTCTCACTTCAAACTTGTGTAGGGTTCAACGGAGGCCCAATTCTGCTGCAGAATGAGTTTAAAAGGGAATAGAACGTTGGGGGGCATTTGACCAATTAGGAGTTTTGCCAGGTATCTATTTCATCAGAGAAAAATAATGTTATCGCAACAAAAAACGTATGATTGACAAATTTGCCGCAACTTTTTGATTTTTCTCGCTCAACTAACTACTGACAATGTGTTTGTAGTACTTGCTATCTAATAACAATTTAAGATAAAGGGACTCTCAGAAAATGCTTTCTACAGAACAAAAAGTCGAATAAAATATTTAAAATCACAATCTGGAACACACTGGATGCTTTTGTTCGATCTTTGTACTACCTGCCACTTCACTCAGTTTTGTTATGAACAGAAAAAATTATTGAAACAATCATGAAAAAGTATCAAAAACTATCCGTGATCCATTTTACCCTAATTTTTTTACAACTTTTACCTTTACAACTAAAAAGTTTTCGAATTTTTTCAATTTTCGTAAAATTTTGAGACTTAATTCTCACCTCAAACTTGTCTAAAACTCAAAAGAAGTCCTATTTGGTTACAGAAAGAGTTTCAAAGGGATTAGAACGTTGAGACTTTCCACCATTTAGGATTTTCGGCAGGTATCTATTTCATCAGAGAAAAATGATGTTATCGCAACACAAAACGTATGATTGAGTATTTCGCAGCAACTATTTGATTTGTCCTCTCAATTAGTTACTGACAATTGTTTTTTGTAGTACTTGCTACCTAATGATAATTTAAAATTAAGGGACTCTCAGAAAATGCTTTCTGCAGAACAAAAATTCGAATAAAATACTTAATATCACAATCTGGAAGATTTTTTAATCAAGTTTGGCCGTATATAACTTTTCTATTACAACGAATGAAGGAAGCAGCCAGCCGGGTAAAAAAGAACAGCTCAGTATTATAAAAATGCGACTATGCTGAACACTTTTGAAACAGTACTTTAGAGATATTAACAAATTCCTCAAATATACCCAATTTTTCATAATATTCATGTTTGAACGGTATTTAGGAAAAGTCAATTAGAATGAGTTCTGCATTTCGATATGCTCTTGAAAAACATTTCACCTGATTTTCAATTAGGTGCCCAAAATAATCAAAAAAAGTTTGCCAGAAATTAAAAATTCTCAAGATTGTTGCCAGATTCTCGCAAGATTTTGAATCTGGATTAAAAAAATTTCTCTTGATTATCAATTTGGTAACTTGTTTTTATTAGCGATATTGTGTCTCAAAAAAGTTTTCTAGAGTTTTTTAAATTTATTTTACTTGTTTTCTTGCGTTGATATCTTGCAAGATTGCAGCAAGTATCTTGCAAGTTTTGAATCATCTCAAAATATTCTAGCAAGATCTGAATGCGTTCATCTTTAGGAAACGACTTCACTGATTTGAAAATAAACGCAAAACACGCCAAATAACCCATGAAACATCATTAGCACAATCTGAAAGACCAAAACACGATGAGAAGCTTGCTCGAGAGAATGCCCAACATAATCTTAGAATTCGCCCTACGTGGACAGATACATCACGAGGAAGTCATTTCCTAGCTTCACAACTGCTGCCGACTGCTTCGATTTAAATAGAGGAAAGACATGTTTGTTATAGCTGTTTGTCAAAGTTATGCCTGTTATGTTTAACAATTGACCTGCACTGCCACATAAATTTGGGCGAATTTTTTTTCGTGTTTGGTGTTTGTTAAATTTCTGGTCGAATTTTTGCATTTTAATCATTAAACTTTTGAAAGTCTTGAAAATGAGAAGTGTCTTTCTTTTGTCGTAGTTTCACAACCCTTTTTAGCCTAATTTCTGATTCGGCCATCATCCCCATAACACTTACCCAAATTCCAAGGAGTAGTAGGAGTGGAGTAGGAAAATGGGCACCGGGCCAATTCCGAAATTGGTCAAAAAATCCATTTCTGAATTTGGGCAACCCTCTTCTGAATTTGGGAGGCGGAAGTTTTTCGTAAAATGGTCTTCTTAATTTGGGTAAAATGTTTTTCACGGCTATTCTGAAAATGGTCGAAGAAATTGCCCAAATTCAGAAAAGGCTACTACTACTACTACTACTACTACTACTACTACTACTACTACTACTACTACTACTACTACTACTACTACTACTACTACTACTACTACTACTACTACTACTACTACTACTACTACTACTACTACTACTACTACTACTACTACTACTACTACTACTACTACTACTACTACTACTACTACTACTACTACTACTACTACTACTACTACTACTACTACTACTACTACTACTACTACTACTACTACTACTACTACTACTACTACTACTACTACTACTACTACTACTACTACTACTACTACTACTACTACTACTACTACTACTACTACTACTACTACTACTACTACTACTACTACTACTACTACTACTACTACTACTACTACTACTACTACTACTACTACTACTACTACTACTACTACTACTACTACTACTACTACTACTACTACTACTACTACTACTACTACTACTACTACTACTACTACTACTACTACTACTACTACTACTACTACTACTACTACTACTACTACTACTACTACTACTACTACTACTACTACTACTACTACTACTACTACTACTACTACTACGACTACTACTACTACTGCTACTACTACTACTACTACTACTACTACTACTACTACTACTACTACTACTACTGTTTCAACACTTTAATTCCAAATATGAAATAAAGGCACGGTTGGCAACAAATACAAATACAAATACAAATACAAACAAAACAAGAAGAGTTATTTGTTTGGTTATTCTGTGAAGTGCTGTACGACAAAATTGTTGAAGGCATTCTTTGACCCGGTTGCTGCTTTCTCCTGCAATCTGGTGAACGATACTTTGTTTCGTACACAGTCTCCTTCGATTTGACTCATCCACGTTTTCCGTTGCCCCCCAGGAGCGCGTCTGGCATGGGCGTATTGATCGGGCGGGTCCCAATCGAAGGCACTGCGGGCTAATCTTCCTGGTTCCATTCTCTGGATGTGACCGTACCATTTTATCCGTTTGAGCATGATCATCGTGGATAGTTGGGGCATTCGCGATCTTGACATAATTTCATCGTTCGTTGCTTTCTCCAGATATGACACACGTAGAATTCTCCGAAGACAACCACAGTGGAAACTCTCAAGTTTTCTCTCCATTAATTTCGAAAGAGTCCAAGTCTCTGAGCTGTACAGCACGGCTGATAAAACGAGTGCTTTGTACAAATTGCACTTGAGGTGCACGCTGAGCTGCTTGCTCTTCCAGAGATTTTGGAAGTTAGCAAACCGTTGTCTACCTTCTGCAAGTTTGCAATTGACTTCCTGGAGGTCTCCATGCTTGAGGCTGACATATGATCCGAGATACTTGAACGCTTCTATGTTTTCAAACTCGTTTCCGATAACATCTTGTACTTTGCAGGAAAACACGCGTGTGGCAGCTGCTTTAGGTTTGCCACAGTATCTCGATTGGTGAACTTTTCGGCCATTGACTGTTTTGAACTTCCTTTCACACTTGTCACAGGTGAAGCTCGCCTCTAGTTGCTCGAACTTTGACTTGTCGACGACATTCTTTGACAAACCGGCTTTGCAGAATCTTGTTCTTGTTTGGTGCACTTTGCGTCCGGTAACTGTACTGAATTGCCGCTGACAGTTCTGACATCTTAAAGACTCTTGATCAGCCACCGCTGACCCACTCTCATTTTCTAGCGACTCTAAATCCGCTACTGCAGATTGTTGTTGTGAAGCTACCAACGCTGGCTTAGCCTCCGCTAAGCTTTTCAATCTGAGCTTCCGGCCATCTTGTGTTTCGAACCAGCCCGCTTTCTTTTTCGTTCCCAGCAGCACCTCCGTGCCGATGGTTAGTCGTGACTGGCTAGATGTCTCTGCCAGGAGTCCTAGTTTGCCTTTATGTGTTCCAGTGAGTATCTCCACGTTCTGTTGGATACTAGGCACTGCAACAACATTTGGGCTGTCGCATTTTACGCCCATATTCTTTGTTTTGGCCACATTAATCTTCAGACCAGCGGCTTCCGCAAGGGCCTCGATTCGATGTATTTTTTCTTGCACCTCACTGTCTGAGACCCCCACGAGAGCAACATCATCAGCAAAATCTAAGTCAGCCACCAATCTCCCAATGTCTAATCCTCCATGCACCGAGTTAGCCAAAATGTAGTTGATGACAAGGCCGAATAGGATTGGGGACCACACATCACCCTGCCTAATGCCCGTTCTGACATCAAATAAGCGTCCTTTCTCACCTTCGGCTTTGACTCAACATTTGAATCCATCACAGCTGTTTCTTATGATGTTTATCACTTTTTGCGGAAGACCATAGTGTTTCATTATCTGGTACATCTGCTCACGATCGACAGAATCGAATGCCGCTCGAAAGTCTATGAAACAAAAGCTAATATCCAATTGAAACGCCATTGATTTCTCTATTATTTGACGCAGGGCAAAGAGTTGATCGGCGCATCCTCTGCTTTTTCTGAAGCCGCACTGCTCTTCCCTTACGACGCAATCCACTGAGTCTTTGCATCGATTGAGAATAACGGAAGCGAACACTTTGCCTGGTACTGACAATAGAGAGATCCCTCGGTGGTTCGAACACTCTGACCTCTTTCCTTTACTCTTGTATTGCTTTGGTGTTTGAAGGCTGAGATACGACTAGTTGCGCCACAAACTAGAAGACCAGTGCCTCGTTAGCTCGACCATGTGAGCGTAGAGCCGCAGCACGTGACCTACCCCCAGGGGACACCACGTGGAGGTGAGGTTGGATTTTGTCCCCCACTACTACTACTACTACTACTACTACTACTACTACTACTACTACTACTACTACTACTACTACTACTACTACTACTACTACTACTACTACTACTACTACTACTACTACTACTACTACTACTACTACTACTACTACTACTACTACTACTACTACTACTACTACTACTACTACTACTACTACTACTACTACTACTACTACTACTACTACTACTACTACTACTACTACTACTACTACTACTACTACTACTACTACTACTACTACTACTACTACTACTACTACTACTACTACTACTACTACTACTACTACTACTACTACTACTACTACTACTACTACTACTACTACTACTACTACTACTGTTTCAACACTTTAATTCCAAATATGAAATAAAGGCACGGTTGGCAACAAATACAAATACAAATACAAATACAAACAAAACAAGAAGAGTTATTTGTTTGGTTATTCTGTGAAGTGCTGTACGAAATTGTTGAAGGCATTCTTTGACCCGGTTGCTGCTTTCTCCTGCAATCTGGTGAACGATACTTTGTTTCGTACACAGTCTCCTTCGATTTGACTCATCCACGTTTTCCGTTGCCCCCCAGGAGCGCGTCTGGCATGGGCGTATTGATCGGGCGGGTCCCAATCGAAGGCACTGCGGGCTAATCTTCCTGGTTCCATTCTCTGGATGTGACCGTACCATTTTATCCGTTTGAGCATGATCATCGTGGATAGTTGGGGCATTCGCGATCTTGACATAATTTCATCGTTCGTTGCTTTCTCCAGATATGACACACGTAGAATTCTCCGAAGACAACCACAGTGGAAACTCTCAAGTTTTCTCTCCATTAATTTCGAAAGAGTCCAAGTCTCTGAGCTGTACAGCACGGCTGATAAAACGAGTGCTTTGTACAAATTGCACTTGAGGTGCACGCTGAGCTGCTTGCTCTTCCAGAGATTTTGGAAGTTAGCAAACCGTTGTCTACCTTCTGCAAGTTTGCAATTGACTTCCTGGAGGTCTCCATGCTTGAGGCTGACATATGATCCGAGATACTTGAACGCTTCTATGTTTTCAAACTCGTTTCCGATAACATCTTGTACTTTGCAGGAAAACACGCGTGTGGCAGCTGCTTTAGGTTTGCCACAGTATCTCGATTGGTGAACTTTTCGGCCATTGACTGTTTTGAACTTCCTTTCACACTTGTCACAGGTGAGGCTCGCCTCTAGTTGCTCGAACTTTGACTTGTCGACGACATTCTTTGACGAACCGGCTTTGCAGAATCTTGTTTGGTGCACTTTGCGTCCGGTAACTGTACTGAATTGCCGCTGACAGTTCTGACATCTTAAAGACTCTTGATCAGCCACCGCTGACCCACTACTACTACTACTACTACTACTACTACTACTACTACTACTACTACTACTACTACTACTACTACTACTACTACTACTACTACTACTACTACTACTACTACTACTACTACTACTACTACTACTACTACTACTACTACTACTACTACTACTACTACTACTACTACTACTACTACTACTACTACTACTACTACTACTACTACTACTACTACTACTACTACTACTACTACTACTACTACTACTACTACTACTACTACTACTACTACTACTACTACTACTACTACTACTACTACTACTACTACTACTACTACTGTTATGACTAATTCAAAACGCAGGGTTCAAGTCGTTAATTTCTTCTCTTCTTTACCGAGGGATTCGGTTAAATATCAATATCAAACTATGTCAGAATAAGTTCAGTTAACACAATGACACGATTTACAGTTGACAGTCAGACGGTACCTGTTGGTACCAGTTAAAGTAGTTCAAGTAACAATGGCTAACAAAAATGGTTACGTAATACAGCTGAACAGTTTAAGAAACACAGTGAACTAGAATGAAAGTTGTATGAGAGTTTTATAGTTTTATCAGTTTAATCCCTAGGGAAGGTGCCATCCGCACCACACACCCCCGTGGACAAGAATTTTGGGGTACTCAAAATTCTTCTGGATTGAAGAAGTCGCTTGTGTGTAGGCTCGAGATAGAGCTCTTGGCGGGAGACGTAGATGGAGACTTGTGCTCCTCGTCGTTAGCGGGCGTTGTGGTTGCGATATCGTTCGTAACGTTCGTGTCGTTTGTATTTAGCACCTGATGGTCGTTTGCGTTTGGATGATCGTTTACAGGTGCCTGTTCATCCAAAATGTTTTCAGAGTTGTCCTCACTTATTGTTATAATAGTGGTGTCCGCCGTGTTTGCTATTTCGGAAGTTGTCGAGTCCAGGTATACAACTTCGACTTTTTTGATGGGCGGTTGGATTGGGAAGTCCTCCGTGGAGCTCATTTCCAGGCCAGTACTCTCGTGGTTGGGTTGGCTCCATATTTTCTCGACGAGTTTGTCCCATTTTGGAGTGGACTTCATGATGCCCTGGGGAAGTTTTCGTGATGGGGGAGAATACGAACTGGAAGTTTGTTGTTGGTTGGTGAGGTCGTTTGGCTCCATCATAAAATCCTGTGGGTCGGATGATGTGATGATTTCAAAGTTCTTTGTCCCTGGGGACTCGGACTGGATGTTATGAATTTTGACTGTTGGTGAGAACTTGAGTTTGTTTTTGTTGACAGATACGAAGCTTTTGCTTTCTGACGAGCTCGAATACAGTAGTTTTCGTTCGGGCTTTGACTTCGCTTCTCGGGATTGCTGTAGGGCGGCGGCTTTTGATTTTAATTCGAACGTGGAGGCAAGTGATGGTTTCGTCAATCTTGTTTTTGCATTTTTCAGCCATTGTGGCCTTTGGGGATTCCAGGGCGATTTGTTTCTTGGTGCTTGTTGGCGTTGCTGTTTCTGAGGTTGCTTCGACGTGGCTTTCTTTGTGGCTCGTTGGCGTTTTTGGGCCTGTTGATTTTTCTTGGCCATGGCAACTATGTCTGCGTGTCCCATTGGTTGGGTGTCTATTGTGCTGCGGCTGGGGCCCGGTTGGTTCTGTTGTGTCGCAGTTTGTTGCAATGGGGCTTTTCGCTGTTGTTTCGCGATGAGCTCTTGTTGTTTGGCGAGGGCTGTTTTTTATTCTAAACAAAACTTTCTTATTTTTTCTTGATTGCGTTTATATTCGCCAACTGTCTTACATGCTACCATATGTATTAGTCTAGGTTTGGGCTCAGGTTCGGGTTCGCGGGGTTTTGTTTCGGTTACTATGGCTAAGTCGTTCCTCCTTATTACAGTATTTTTCCGATTATCAGTATCTAATGTTATTGTGTGCGGAGAGTAGTTAGTAATAGTACCGTCCGGGATGATATTCCATTGAGGTTTTAACGTTCCCCGGGGCTCCGGTACTTTTCGTGCCAGTGTTTTTCTTGCAATGTTTTTTCTATTGTAAATTACGGTGGAAGTTTTATCGCCGAATGTAATTTCTAATCTGTCAGGTATGATCTTACCATGAACGCGCTTGTGGCTAAGCAGCGGCGCGTTCTCTGAGTCATCTGTGTCGCTGTTGGCCGGAAGTGGTTGTGAGCGCGTCTTGTATTGAATATCAAGTTCGGGCTCGCTATCATGGTCCCAGTCCCACATTATTTCCCTGGGGAGCGCTGGGTGTTGTAGCGTTGCTTGATCTGAAGCATATTTATTTATTTGTTTATATGACAGATTTTTGTTTGAGGGTTTTGTAATTATGTTAGAAAGCTCTGTATTTGGAGGTCTGCCGAAGTGTGCTACAAAAGGTTTTATTTTTGTTGTTGCGTTCGGAATTAGTCTTATCGATTCTATGATTTTAGCTACAATTGTTGCTAAGTCGGCTGATGACCATAGAGGGTCATGTTCCATTACGGCGATGCGCCTTTTTATTGTTTGGATTAATCTTTCTACCATTCCCGTGGCCCTGTGATCTCCCGCGGGGGCTAGTATTAGCTTGATGTTTTTGTTTTTGCAGAAAATTTCGAATTCTCTTGCTTTAAATGCTTGGGCTTGGTCGCATCTAATGTAACGTGGTATGCCGTGGAATCGACAATATTCTTCTAAGTAATTTAATGCTGTTTGTGTGTCGCAATCTTTAACTACCTCTGCGTGGGGGTATCTTGTTAAGCGATCTACTGAAACTAGTATATAGTAGTTTTGTTTATGTTCTCTAAATGGAATTGGCCCCGCAAAATCTAATTGTACTTCTTCGTTAGGTTCACTTAGTTTTGGTAGTATCCCTAGGGAATTTTTTGGGGTTAAAGGTTTTAGATTTTTACCTTTTTTAATGCAGTCCCCACATGACTGGGCTTTTGCCGTTACTTCCCTATGTATCCGAGGGAACCATACTAAGTCTGCAAGTCGGAGCATCCCAGCTTGGCCCGGGTGGGTCTGGTGGAGCGAGTTTATCACGAGTTGTTTAAGTGATGACGGAATCATAAGTCTGTTGTCATATAAGACACAACCGGAGGGTGTAATCGATAAATCTCTCTTCAGGGAATAGAAATATGGGCTCACCCTTTTAAGAGTGTCCCAGTCCTTATCCTTAATGAGTTTAATTATCGGGGCCATTTGGCGGTCTTTTGCGGTTGCTTCCGCAACAAATTCTTCCCCAAATACTTGATTGAGGTTTTTTCTGTATTGGGGCATATCCGTACAATTAGATAGGGGGTAAATTGGATTTTGGGGATCGGGAATAATGACTGATCGTCCAAGTCCCTTGTTGTTTTCGTTATCAGTTTGGGTGGCAATAGTGACTTTGTTAGAGTTCATTTTGGTTTTGTTTGGCGCTCGTTTTCGTTTGATGATTGTTTGGTCAAATGTATTTACTTGGGGTTTGTTTCTAGTAGTAACGTTGACGGTCTGGTATCCCTGGGGAATTTCAACTGAATTTTTTGGATGTGATAAATGGATGGGAGGTATTTTGTGGGTTAATCCCTGGGGATTTTTGGCTAAGTTTGAATTGAATTTATGAGTATAATTGAGTGTATTGAAAGTATTTGAATTGTTTGAATTAGGAAGAGGCGAGATAAGCTGCTGAAAGTTGGAACGATTAAGGCAAAAAGCGTTATTATATTCACGCGCGTGCTTACTATTAATCCTAGTTGATTGTCTTGTCTGGTATTTGTCTGTGCAATTAGCCGAATTGTAATTCATTGAGTTTTGTGTGAGGACGAATTTAAAGTCATTTATTAAGTTAACTATATACTGTGTGTCGTCTGATGATGGGGGAGGTGGATTATTTTTTGGGTGTCTGCTCAAATAGTCGGCAAATCCCATGCTTTTCCCCGGGATATGTTCAAGATTAAAATTGAAGGGGAGTAGTCTATCCACCCAACGTGTTAATCTACTTTGGTACGTTTTATTTCCGCGGTTTTCATTGAGGGCTGTTAACAGTGCTCTATGGTCTGTTTGTAAAGTAAATTCGGTTCCGAACAGATAGTGTTTAAAGTGTTCGAGAGACCATACTACAGCTAGTAACTCTAGTTCGTTTGTACTATATCGCGATTCATGTTTGTTTAGGAATCGGCTGGCGAATGCAATGGTATGCCATTCGTTATCGTGTTTTTGTTCGATGCATGCCCCTAGTCCTTTTGCGCTCGCGTCGCATTTGACTCGTGTTTGTTTGGTGGTATCGAAATGTTTGTTTTCGATTATTTGATGTATTTTTGCTTTTATGTTATTAAATGCAATACTGTGTTCATCGTTCCAATCTAGTTTATTGTTTTTGGCGTCGGGATTTTTCTTTAATAATGGGCGCAAGGGTTCTGAGAGTTTAGCGAGATTCGGTATAAATTTTGTGAGGTGGTGGACGCTCCCTAGGAATGACCGTAGTTGTTTTAGTGTCTTAGGGTTGTCGAGTTTTGTGATTGCCTCCGTTTTTGTAATTAGTGGTGTTATTCCACTTGGAGTTATTGTGAAGCCTAGCCATTCTATTACATTTTTGGCAAATTCGCATTTTTGCAAATTTATGGCTAGTCCTTCGTTGTTTAGTCGGTTCAAGATTTTGTCTAATTCAATTTCGTGTTCTCGGATTGATCCCTTGGTGATTACTAGTATGTCATCAAGGAATGCAAATTTGGAGTTTATTCCATCTAATGTTTTATCTATTGTTTTCTGAAACGTTGCTGGCATATCGGTTAGGCCATAGAAGCCATTTAGAAATCTATATGTGCCAGTTGCTTGTCCCCCGAGGATGCTGAAATTGCAGTGTTTGGCTATGGAATTGTCTAATGGAATTTGGCTGTATGCATATTTGAGATCTATTTTTGAGAACCAGAAATTCCCTGGGGATTTCTTTCTTTGTGTGATATAAAGTGCTACAGCGTCTACTAGATGGTCGATACTTTGCATTTGGTATTTGTTTTTGTGTATAGCTTTGTTTAATTTTTTCGAGTCAAGTGCTATTTTGACTGATTTGTCCTTTTTTACTGTTATTACTACAGGGCTGACGAACAGATCGTCGGGACATTTTTCTAGTTTAGTGATTTGTTTATCTTGTATTAGTTTGTCTAATTCGCGTTCTACTTTTTCGAGTAAGTGGAGGGGAACTCGTCGTCCTTTCTGTTGTATGGGGTTGTGGTTTTGTTTGAATATCGATTTTGCTATGTGGTTTTTTGATTTTCCTAATCTGGTACATAAGTGTGGGTATTTTCTGTATATCCATTTGATTATATTTTTCTCTGTTTGGATAGTAGAGATTGAATAAATGTTGTTACCTGGGGAATTGTTGGGTTTTTGTTGGAGTGTAATTCCCAGTTTCTGAAGAACGTCTCTGCCCATTAAGTTGTTAGTCTTATGTCCTACTACTAAGATTCTGCAGTTCTTTGCTGTCCAGGAGCCGGATTGCAGAGTGATGTTGATTTCTCCGTCGATCTTTATGTTGTTGTTGTTGAAACATTTATATTTTGTTGGGCTGGAATATTGTTGTAGCTTTACAGCGGGGTTATATTTCATGATTTCGGTAGCCTGTTCCGCCGTGATGAAACTCCTTGGGGATCCTGTATCCGCCAACCATCGTACTTTTAGATTGTTTGTAGTTGTCTGCACCCAGACTTCTTTTGTCGAGTTTGCTTGGAGGTGAATATTCTTTACTTCCGAGAATGATTCTGGTGCGATGTGGTTTATGTCCGCCCAGTCCTCTGATAATTCTTTAATGTATAGTGCGGACTCTGGGTCAACCGATTCTGTTTCTTCTTGCTCGGGTTCTTCCTCCTCGATTAACTGTTCCTGTATCTGTCTTACTCTGAGTTGATTGTTTTGTCCCTGGGGACGTTGTTGTTGAGATCTCTGATTGGGTTTTCTGGTTGGGAGTGGGGGTATCTTAGACCTGCACATCTTGGCGAAATGTCCCGTTTTCTTGCATATGTTGCAGGTAGCTTGTTTGGCTGTGCACTGGTTCATGTGCCCTGCCATAAATATACCCCCGCATCTCCAACATTGCTCGTTTGGTTTGTTTTGTTGTTGGGGACTTTGTTGTTGGGGACGTTGCATCGGGCGTGTGTTTTTGTTTGAGATTGCGTTTACTTGATTGGTCCAGTTTGGAGCTGATGATCTGAGAATTTCTTTTTGATTCTCTTGGCCTCTTTCTCTTGATAGGGCAAAGTTAAGTACTTGTGCAGCGGTGCGCACTTCGGAAAGAAGTTCCATTTGGATTGTCGTATTGTTCATCTTAGCGATAAAGAAATCCTTTATTAAGTCTTCCTCTACGTTCCCCAGGGCTGCCTTTGAGCCCAGTTCGCGTAGTCTGCTCCAAAAGGTTTCCAGTGTTTCGTTTGGATTCTGTTGCACTGTTATGAGCTGGAACCTATCAAAGGTTAGGTTTCTAGGCCGAGTAAAGGTTATACCTAACTCGTATACGAGTTCGTTTGTGGAGCAGCGGTCGATGACAGTGTGGGGGTTTCGCTGGTGGAATATTCTTGTGGCTTCGTTCCCCAGGGATAGGTATGTCAAGCTTTTCACTTTCAGATCAGCCTCGTCCCACGTGTATTTGTCTATCATCGGCCCTCTGCTCCGTATTTGTTTGCACTCGTTTTCCCAGTCTACCTTGCGGCGTTCGTTTCTTATTTCTCTCTTTCGATTTTCTTCCTCGCTTGTGTTTTCGACTCTTTCTTCTAGGGTCGGCATTATTGGATAAAATAAGTCGTTTGCTGTGGGTTTGATTCGTAGAAGTAGGTCCACATGCATATTTTCCTTGGCCATTACGGCCATTTTAAACGTGGAAAACCACGTTGGCCATTCGTTTGACGGATTTGCCCCGCTCTCCCAAAAGAGGGGTACACCAATCGGTGACTTCATTGATGGCTGCGCCATGTTATGACTAATTCAAAACGCAGGGTTCAAGTCGTTAATTTCTTCTCTTCTTTACCGAGGGATTCGGTTAAATATCAATATCAAACTATGTCAGAATAAGTTCAGTTAACACAATGACACGATTTACAGTTGACAGTCAGACGGTACCTGTTGGTACCAGTTAAAGTAGTTCAAGTAACAATGGCTAACAAAAATGGTTACGTAATACAGCTGAACAGTTTAAGAAACACAGTGAACTAGAATGAAAGTTGTATGAGAGTTTTATAGTTTTATCAGTTTAATCCCTAGGGAAGGTGCCATCCGCACCACAACTACTACTACTACTACTACTACTACTACTACTACTACTACTACTACTACTACTACTACTACTACTACTACTACTACTACTACTACTACTACTACTACTACTACTACTACTACTACTACTACTACTACTACTACTACTACTACTACTACTACTACTACTACTACTACTACTACTACTACTACTACTACTACTACTACTACTACTACTACTACTACTACTACTACTACTACTACTACTACTACTACTACTACTACTACTACTACTACTACTACTACTACTACTACTACTACTACTACTACTACTACTACTACTACTACTACTACTACTACTACTACTACTACTACTACTACTACTACTACTACTACTACTACTACTACTACTACTACTACTACTACTACTACTACTACTACTACTACTACTACTACTACTACTACTACTACTACTACTACTACTACTACTACTACTACTACTACTACTACTACTACTACTACTACTACTACTACTACTACTACTACTACTACTACTACTACTACTACTACTACTACTACTACTACTACTACTACTACTACTACTACTACTACTACTACTACTACTACTACTACTACTACTACTACTACTACTACTACTACTACTACTACTACTACTACTACTACTACTACTACTACTACTACTACTACTACTACTACTACTACTACTACTACTACTACTACTACTACTACTACTACTACTACTACTACTACTACTACTACTACTACTACTACTACTACTACTACTACTACTACTACTACTACTACTACTACTACTACTACTACTACTACTACTACTACTACTACTACTACTACTACTACTACTACTACTACTACTACTACTACTACTACTACTACTACTACTACTACTACTACTACTACTACTACTACTACTACTACTACTACTACTACTACTACTACTACTACTACTACTACTACTACTACTACTACTACTACTACTACTACTACTACTACTACTACTACTACTACTACTACTACTACTACTACTACTACTACTACTACTACTACTACTACTACTACTACTACTACTACTACTACTACTACTACTACTACTACTACTACTACTACTACTACTACTACTACTACTACTACTACTACTACTACTACTACTACTACTACTACTACTACTACTACTACTACTACTACTACTACTACTACTACTACTACTACTACTACTACTACTACTACTACTACTACTACTACTACTACTACTACTACTACTACTACTACTACTACTACTACTACTACTACTACTACTACTACTACTACTACTACTACTACTACTACTACTACTACTACTACTACTACTACTACTACTACTACTACTACTACTACTACTACTACTACTACTACTACTACTACTACTACTACTACTACTACTACTACTACTACTACTACTACTACTACTACTACTACTACTACTACTACTACTACTACTACTACTACTACTACTACTACTACTACTACTACTACTACTACTACTACTACTACTACTACTACTACTACTACTACTACTACTACTACTACTACTACTACTACTACTACTACTACTACTACTACTACTACTACTACTACTACTACTACTACTACTACTACTACTACTACTACTACTACTACTACTACTACTACTACTACTACTACTACTACTACTACTACTACTACTACTACTACTACTACTACTACTACTACTACTACTACTACTACTACTACTACTACTACTACTACTACTACTACTACTACTACTACTACTACTACTACTACTACTACTACTACTACTACTACTACTACTACTACTACTACTACTACTACTACTACTACTACTACTACTACTACTACTACTACTACTACTACTACTACTACTACTACTACTACTACTACTACTACTACTACTACTACTACTACTACTACTACTACTACTACTACTACTACTACTACTACTACTACTACTACTACTACTACTACTACTACTACTACTACTACTACTACTACTACTACTACTACTACTACTACTACTACTACTACTACTACTACTACTACTACTACTACTACTACTACTACTACTACTACTACTACTACTACTACTACTACTACTACTACTACTACTACTACTACTACTACTACTACTACTACTACTACTACTACTACTACTACTACTACTACTACTACTACTACTACTACTACTACTACTACTACTACTACTACTACTACTACTACTACTACTACTACTACTACTACTACTACTACTACTACTACTACTACTACTACTACTACTACTACTACTACTACTACTACTACTACTACTACTACTACTACTACTACTACTACTACTACTACTACTACTACTACTACTACTACTACTACTACTACTACTACTACTACTACTACTACTACTACTACTACTACTACTACTACTACTACTACTACTACTACTACTACTACTACTACTACTACTACTACTACTACTACTACTACTACTACTACTACTACTACTACTACTACTACTACTACTACTACTACTACTACTACTACTACTACTACTACTACTACTACTACTACTACTACTACTACTACTACTACTACTACTACTACTACTACTACTACTACTACTACTACTACTACTACTACTACTACTACTACTACTACTACTACTACTACTACTACTACTACTACTACTACTACTACTACTACTACTACTACTACTACTACTACTACTACTACTACTACTACTACTACTACTACTACTACTACTACTACTACTACTACTACTACTACTACTACTACTACTACTACTACTACTACTACTACTACTACTACTACTACTACTACTACTACTACTACTACTACTACTACTACTACTACTACTACTACTACTATTACGACGAACTAAAAAAACAAGATAAGGTCAAAACAGCCTCAGCTATTGCTTTGCGCCTATTAAAAGGAAAGTTTTTTTCAGTCTTTGTTTGCATCTAATTCATTCGCTTCGCTTGATTCACTTGGACTTTTCCTGAAAATTTGTGTCCTCCTCAAGTTCGACTAACTGGTCTCTCACATTATGTTACCAAACGAGATAACCAGATCATTGTAGCATCGTAAGAATTTCCTTTGGCATATGCCAACTTAAACCTTAGCAAGCTTTTGTTTTATTGCGAAGACGCTTTCATAAATTTTGACCTCTTCTATCAGCATTTGACGGCTGAAAAAAATCGCATAAAACTTTTATTCAGAGATCCTTCCCAAAATGAACTCGTTCAAGTGACTGATTGTTTTATGATTGAAGTGACTAAATATAATAACACGGAGTACGCTTTATCTCAACATGATTGATACGTCAATTCTTCACCGAAATTTTAACGTGTATTTGGAATATTCGAAGGATAACCTACATGGTTAACAACCAACCCCTGACGTCAGTTTTGCATGGAAAGTGACGTTCTGGAGTTATGTCAACTTAATTGTTTTTAACCAATGAACATTAGAAAATTGACATGTATAACAAGAATAGCAAGCTATAGATAGAACTGAACCACAACCACGGAGAAGCGGATAAATATGATGTTTGAATGTTGAATTGATAAAATTTGCGGATTGCCGCAATATCACTTGAGCAGTAAAATATTTTCTTGTTATCATGAAACTTGTAATTTATCTTACCACCGATTTGGTATTGAAAGGTTGAGTAACTTGAGCGAAAGGAAGTATAAGAACCCCTGATATCTAAACATTAGGATGGCGAGCAGTGTCGTTTCTTTGACCAGACGAAAGATTTGAAATCAGTTCGTTGAAAGTAATAGGCGGCGAAGAATAGATTTTACAGATCACAGATTTGAGCTTCCCAAACCAAAAATTTAGATGCTAAATCGTCTTTATGTCCTGAGCACCAGTGAATAACGAAGAACCTCTGAACTGGCCAATAATTGAAGTCCGCTTAGGCAAAAGCGGATTCTTCTCTGTGAATTGTGTTCTTTTCTGAAGCTGAATGTACTCCGTTGGATTCGTTGAAAAACATAATCAGTGAGCAACCTATAGGGATAGGAAATTTATGGTTTTGAATAGCCCGAACTTCAATTTTTGAGTTATTAACCACAACTGAGAAAATTGATTTGATTTATCGATAGGAACCAACAAAAATCATGAAAGTGAGTTAACAGATCTTTAAAAAAAGACAGCAACCCAATACAATTCAAATTCTTTGAATTGTAAAAATAACCAAGAGAAGGCCAATAATAGCCCCAGTTATCGCTGTGCGGCTATTAAAGATATAGGCATCAATGTTTGCAAGCGACTTGACATAGAAGCTCATTCAGAAACAACTCGGAAAAGCCAACAAATTGGTATGTTCATTGAAAAGATCAAGGCCGTTAGAGGAAAAGTTTTCTTATAGCCAGGCCAAAACAATTTTCCTACCTTAACAATTTTTTAATGGTTTCCACAGCGTATCAACAATCTGCGCTGAGCTCCATCTACTGGAAGGGTTCATAAAGAAGTGTTGTAATTGGATAACTGGAAACAATTCAACCAATTACATCGATCAACTTCGACTGATTGATATGTTCCCCTCACCGATTTTCATACAAATGAGTGACGGGGTTCTGCATAACATCTTTGTACTTGTTCAAAATTGAGAAACAGAACCTGCCGAATGTGCAAATGAAAAGTGGAAAATGTAGCAAAGCATTCAAACTACCCAAAAGATGAAAGGAGAAAGCTAGCAGAAACTTGTTCTACAGAGCTTGTAGATTAGCAAATCAACTCGATAAAAAAGTTGACGTCACAAATTCGTCTGGATAAAAGAGTAAGCTGCTGAACTTGATGTTGAAAAGAGTTATTTCCGAGTTTTCTGAAGCAAACTTCTGCACATGGCTGTTAGTCTGGTCAATCCGTGGCCACAGCCTGCGCAGAAACAAGCGGACACTAATTTAGATCAAAAGAAAGAGACCAAAATTGCCTTGCAACAACAGCAAAATAGTTTCGGCAAGATCTTAACTAATGCTTCGGCTAATTTCGTTTGCTAAGAACACGCTCTTTGACCAGAAATCTTGGTACTGTTTTTCAGTTGAAACTGCATGAACGAACGAGAAAACAACATTGTAGCATCGTAAAAATTATCTTTGGCATATGCCAACCTAAACCTGAGCAAACTTTTGTTTTATTGTGAAGACTCTTTAATAAATTTTGACCTCTTCTATCAGCATTTGATGGCTGAAAAAAATCGCATAAAACTTTTGTTCAGAGATCCTTCCCAAAATGAGCTCGTTCAAGTGACTGATTGTTTTATTATTGAAGTGACTAAACATAATAACACTGAGTACGCTTTATCTCAACATGATTATTACGTCAATTCTACACCGAAATTTTAACGTGTGTTTGGAATATTCGATGGATAACCTACATGGTTAACAACCAACCCCTGACGTCAGTTTTGCATGGAAAGTGACGTTCTGGAGTTATGTCAACTTAATTGTTTTTAACCAATGAACATTAGAAAATTGACATGTATAACAACAATAGCAAGCTATAGATGGAACTGAACCACAACCACGGAGAAGCGGATAAATATGATGTTTGAGTGTTGAATTGATAAAATTTGCGGATTGCCGCAATATCACTTGAGCAGTAAAATATTGTCTTGCTATCATGAAACTTGTAATTTATCTTACCATCGATTTGGTATTGAAATTTTGAGTAACTTGAGAGAAAGGATGTATAAGGACCCCTGATATCTAAACATTAGGGTGACGAAAAAATCAGTTTCTTTTCTTTGACCAGACGAAAGATTTGAAATCAGTTCTTTGAAAGTAATGGGCGGCGAAGAACAGATTTTACAGTTCACAGAATAGAATTTTCCAAACCAAAAATTTAGTTGCTACATCGTCTTTATCAGCCCCAGTGAATAACGAAGGACCTCTGTTTTGACCAATAATTGAAGTCCGCTTAGGCAAAAGGCGGATTCTTCTCTGTGAATTGTGTTCTTTTCTGAAGCTGAATGTACTCCGCTGGATTCCCTGAGCAACCTATAGGGATACGAAATTTATGGTTTTGAATAGCCCCAACTTCCATTTTTGAGTTATTAACCAAAACTGAGAAAATTGATTCGATTTATAGATAGGAACCAACTGAGTAGTTCCAGCAATCGAATTTATTATTCAGCAAAGCTGACGATTTGTTATTTGGACTAAAAATCAACGTTTAATGTGACGGTAACTTACAGAGAAGTGTATATAAAGTTACAAAAGCGAGCTGCACAACTTAGTATCCCGACAGCTAACCACTAACCACGGACTGGGCGGTATAAAACTTTCCATGTCCATGATAGAAAAGCAGCCGTTACAATAAGAGTTGTCAGAGTTGAATAAACCGAATTTTTGTGCACTTAGCTTAAGCAATGGATCGTTTGGTTCATACAAGTCTGAGTCCTAGTTTTCGTTTGCAGTTAGCTTTAAATGCATATTGGACTTTTCCACAAATCAAAAACTTTAGAACTTTATAAATTCAGCTGAGGTGCAATATGAGACGTGAAGTAGAATCGTCTTGCTTGTCTCCGTCTGGTGAAAAATGATTTTGCTATCTTTCCAAATTGATTGATAGACTTTTTCAATAGCAATTAGGTTGAAAATCAATTTAAACTGTGTTGTTAGAAGGTTTAATTTTTAAGAAGAGGAAACTTGCGTAACCATCTGGCCTCTAAATTAATCAAGACAAAAGTTTACCATAGCTTTTAAAACCGATTTTTGTTGAAATTTTTTTCGATCACTGTGTTTGAAGAAATTGAGACTGTTTTAGTGTATAAAAAGTGAACATGGAAAAGAAATTGAAGTTATATTTGCCCTATAAATTGCATTTCCCCGTTCACTTCAATAATTTCTTCGTTTTGATGTGTTTTGGGAGCTATCTTATAAATATTGTATAGCTGGTCGGTTTATTACTTCAAAAAAATTTATAATACGCCAAATACATTAGTTTGCCTAATTGGGACATTTCACAAAACATCTCCAATAACTTTTATGGTTCTAAGGGACTTAGCCGACACACAAATTAGGAGACATGACTAATAATCGACAGACTATACCAGCACCAAAAAAATGACCAAAAATGATGCCAATGTTATTGCATCCTTCAGGAGTATGATTATTCAAATAAACCGCAAAAATTGCAACAAAAACTTTTACCTTTGTGTCCAGTAATTTAAAATTTAGACGTGTCATTTAACAAATGATTAGACTAAAGATATTTTTTATCAGCTGTCAAAAACAATACAAACCAAACTTCAAATTTGCTAAGAGAAAATGAGCAAGTGCCTTATCTTTGTCATTTGGAGGAAGGAATAAAAACAATGACAAAAATCAACGTTCCCAATCCATATCTTTTCGAAAACTGTAGTCATATTCCTGTGCAATTTCATAATATCCACATCTCAAAAGATTGAAAAATTTCAAACACCACTTTAACTGCTTTTCCAGCCAATCAAACCCAGGATAGCGAGATATTGGTCTCAGAAACTTCATTGCTTACGGTAGTGCAAACAAACCAATCTCAACAATATCGAAGCGCATTATCCATCTGCAGTTCAGTTCTACGACCCATTTCAAACACCACAAGAACCGAAAAATTAGAATTGTTTCCCCTCCAAGACAACCTTGAGCGACATTGTTACCATCCTCGTTAGCTTTACATTTACATCATCACAGCCACTCCAATTTCCAAATAATTTGTAAAATCTATTTACAAACTACAAAAGAGTCAACTTTCCTCCCAGTGCTCAGCCAGTTAGAGAACCAAAATTTTCTGAAAACTCGAATTAGTTTGAATCGATCGTGACCTGAAAGCCACCAGTTTTAGTCACGAACTGAAAACAAACAGAAAGAATCCCGTTTGAATACAAATGCAACTTACAAACCAAAAGTAAGAGTTCCGTTAAACTTCCACCTATAACATCACCAAATTTCAAGGGAAACCCACTGAAATAATATGAGTGGATAAACCTTTTTTTCATCCTTGTCTACAGTATTATCAGTCTTATAGATATACACCGTATAACATACCAGCAAAAATCGGTCGTAGGAAAAGCCCAGTGAAAAATTCAAGTTTCCTCATGTGATCCTGCTTACTGCCCGATTGCATTGAAAGAGCTTATGAATCACTTTGGGGACCCTCGCAATGTTGTGAAGGCATTCATTAATCAATTGGAAGCCTGGCGTTCGAACAATGATTGACAGAAACAGAAATTTGAATCTTTCGCCTCTTTTCTCAAACGGTTAGTGTATAATCAACATTAAGGAAAAAGGCAAAAAAATCCACAAAATATTATGATAAAATGGACAGAGTATACAATAACATCAATTGCTAATCAACCAACACTCTCTGAATTTCCAAAGTGGCTTGAAGCATATGCCCAAATCTACGACAACAAACAACAGGGCAAATGTTCACAACCCGTTTAAACGTTTGAACACAAACTATCGGACAAAACAATAATAATTTATCGGACAAAACAATAAAAACTTAAAAGCTATTGTTTTGTCGGTTTATTTGGACATAACAATTATAACATTAAAAAAATAACAACAACACTGGTAATAGGAACAATAATGCAATGAATAAAGTTTTTAATAATTCTTCAAACAATTAGAAACAAAATTCATTGCACTCAAGTCCTGCGCAAAAACTGCAAACAACTGTTGCGAAAAATACAAAGGAAGTCACATGCTCGCTACATGCCTTAAATATCAAAAATAATTGCTCAACCAAAGGTAAAGATGTGAAACGGAGCAGTTTTTGCTCGAACTGTGTAAGCAACAAACATATTAAGCAGTCTTATCCGTCCAAAAAACGGTGCCCAACAGATTTACCACAAAATTTTGCAACGGATTTCTTCACACAATTTTGCAATGTCTTTTGAAACAAGTCAAGCGGCCCACCGCTGTTTTCTCAACAAGCAATCCCAATAAGCATCAACAAAACAAAACTTAAGGTCAGTAATGGTCCTCTAAACAACAATCACAACAATAAATTATTCAACAAGTCCATTTGAATGCTTCGAATCCCCAAATACTCAGCGTCAACCGAAATAAAATTCCTCCTCCTGAATGGTATGATCAACCACAAATACTACCAGTTTCTCTTGTAAAAGGAAGTAACGTGTTTGATACCTACGCCTTGATCGAATCAAGAAGCCTGTTCACCTTTCTAAGTTGCAAGCTTTCCTCGTTTTCCCAATGAAGTACAAGCATCAACAACCCTGCAGTACCTCAACAGTGAACATGAAATGCCACTATCAAAAGTAAGTGAAACAGTGACAGTAGCGCATTTTGACAAAATCAACCTACAATTCAGCATTGCAAGAAACTATAGGACGCCATGTCTCAAAGTATCACCCATTAACTTTCTTGAATTCAATCAATTACGCGACACTTTCATCTGAGCTTAGTCACATTTCATTCCCTGGAATAGCCAACAATGCAATAGGCGCCCTCTTTGGTGTCAATGTGTTTGCCTTCACGTACCCAGTCGATGTAATCCAGGGTAGCAAAAAGCGTTCATTTGGAGTCAAATGCTAAGCTTGGTTGAACTCTCGATGGACAGTACGAGCTTTCTCATAAAACAATCAACGCAACCAAGCTACAGCGACAGTCTTTCAATTACCATGTCAGCCGGAAAGACATTGAAGAAGAAACATTGGAAAAATTGTTACAAAGATTCTGGAAAATAGAAGCTAAAGGTACATTACCCTAACAAAATGAAGACTGATCACTAGCCAAATTAGCAGTGCAAACACTGGAAATCTCAATCTGTCAAAACGGTGAAAGATATCAATTAGGTCTGGTGGGAAACTTGTGAAGAACTTCCACAACAACCCTTTTTCAGCAGTCAGTCAACTAAAAAGTCTACAAAAACTGGTACAAAAAATCCCAGTCTCAATCAGAAGTACAACCAGACACTCCAAACAGATTTGGAAAACAAGTTTCGCAGACCAGTCGAAATGATAGCACCGCCTCCAAAGTCAATATGGTACTTACTCATCATCCAGTCACTATACCAAACAAATCCGGAAAGTGAGAAGAGATGCCAACGTAGCATCAAAGTTTCGTGGTGAATCACTAAAGTCAAATCTTCTAACTGGTCCCCATTTGTTGAATAACTTAGTGGGAGTTTTGATGATAGTCAGAGAACATTGGGTTGTTGTTTTTTATGACATCGAAGGGATGTTTAAGCAAATTGCCGCCAGTCAAAAAAACTACTCTGCTCTTCGATTCCTTCGGATTATAGAAAACAACATCCGACAATTCCTGTTAACTAGATTATTTTCCGTGCTACATTTTCCCACGGAAACTAAACAATACCCTCCAGAAAGTTCCAAACAGATACTTTGTCATACCAGAAATTCGAATGCATAGATCTGTTTATAATTGGAACAAAAACCCTGCCTGCCAACTCCACATTTTTTTGGATGCCTCAATGGCTGATATGGCAGCCGTTGCTCACCTCCGTACCACTAATAACCGAAACAGACGGCAACATGCCACGTTTCTCCTTGGAAGGTGCCAAGTTGCTCCCATCAAACAAGCAAACGTGCCAAGAATGGAACTAGAAGCCTCTGATATAATAATTGCGCCTTCTACGACTGATCCTATGAGAAATGACAATGACATTTAACCAAATTTTTATCTTGTCCGACAGTCAAGTAATCTTGGAATGGATATCCCCAAATAAGAAGTAAAGCGTTTTTGTTTCAAACAGATTGCAAGAAAGTTATAATTTTTTCTCACCCGAGAAAGGGCATCACATTTCAACCTTTCTCAATTCCGCCGATCACTGAACTCGCGGTCTTGAGACAAATGAAATTCAGCACAAATTGTTAGAACCATCTCAATTCTTTTACGAAAATGAGTCGTCGAGGAATGAGAAAAAACCCACGACCAACATGTGGTGCAGTCACTAGAAGTCCCAAGACGCTTAAATCTGTAGTAGATTCGAACAAATTCTCAACATGGAACAATTTTCTTCTTACAAGTGCAACAGTTTTCAAGTTAATTTATTGCGCAAAGAAGATGCAAACGAACAACCACCAGTAAAGAGCTGAAGACTTTCAATCATCAAATAATTATCTCCTGAAGTTATCTCAGACAAAACCTTCATTCAACAACGTTATCATGTGATTGGCCTTCACAAAGCATTAGCAAGCATACGATTTCATTTTTTCTTATGTCAACGCTTTGACATCGGAAAACATTTAACCAGTTATGGCACAATTACCCAGTTTTCGCTTTCCAATAGCAGAAACACAGCTCCCTTTTGCTAATTCTGGTGTAGATTTCTTTGGACTATTCTTCATTGAAGGTTTCAAAGGCGTTGTAAAAAAACCCTATGATCCGATATTTACATGCATGGTGGCGCGATCATTTCACTTTGAAATGTGTCCAGACCTAAACACAGACAGGCTTCTCAATGCCTTCGGAAGAATTTGAAGTCATCGATGTCAACTCAGATCTCTTGACAGCAAAAAAGAAAAAGCTTCGTTGGTACTTTGTTAGAACTGAAGAAAACTGCTAAAGCCTTGGGCAATGACAGAATCTAAAAAACTTTAGCAATAGCCAATACAATTCAGAAATTCAATTCATTTTGGTGGTCTCTGGGAGCGTTTGTTCCAGAGCGCCAAAATAGCGCTCTTCCTCATTCTAGGAACGAGAAGACTGTCCTTTGACAATTTCTTCGCATTCATTGTGGAAACAGAATCAAACCGCAATTCCAGACTCCTGACTAACGTTGCTGAACTACCTGACGACGAGAAACCCTTTACTCGAAGACACTTTCCTATGCAGCGTGCCTTCAATAGCTTGCCACAGGGACAATTTGAGGACCTGCATCCTGCAAATTTGAAGACACGGAGGAACACGCAGATACTGATTAACCATATATGGCAACGCTTAGTGAAAGAGTATCTGCCAACCTTTAGCAGACAGTAAAAATTGTCAAAAAGCAACGATCAACCGCTTAAAGTGGACGACATCGTTTGGATGTTAAAAGACCAAACACCCAGAGGCATTTGGCCACTCGGAAGAGTCATGGAGACAACACAAGGACGAGATCGAGAAACACGAGTCGTAAAGGTAAAACGGCTTACGGTACGTACATTTGCACCGTTTCCGGTCTCACACGCGTTTTTTTCTGGTGGTTTTTTAATTCTTTTTTGCGCTCTGGTTTAAGGCAAAGTGAGTTATCCTTTGCCCACAAACTGAAGTACTGATGACAATGACAAAATTCCACCTAAAGTTTCAGAGCCAATTTCAGAGAAGATGACAAAAGACTTCATTCAAGTGATGCCTCTGAAAGCCCTTGATGCTCCCCTTGTGCCCTTGCAGCATGCTTCCAATGTTAATGCAACCTTCAAGTTTATGATGATTCAAATAAATCGCCAAAATTGTAACAACAACATTGACTTTTTTGTCCAGTAACTTGGAACTTAAACATGCTCTTTTAACAAATGATTAGACTAGAGATCTGTTTTAAAACAAAAATCATAACAAATAGAAATTAAAAATTGTTCCTAACTGTTTTGACTGAATTGTTTGGCCTTATTATTTTGTGCGGTCGTGATAGATTCGTATCAAGTGCTACTGGGCTCTGACGCAAGGCGAAAAATATTAGTAGTTAAAGTAAAATTTAATTTGTTTCAAAACTGAGGTAAATTGTTTTGCTCAGTGTGCGAGCAATTACTATGAAGTGTAGTTATTTTTGCTAGTCTTCGTTGGCTGTAATTGGTGTCGGCTAGTTTGTCGGCCAGTTGACTGGCCATGAGCCTTGAGTATTTTTTGTCACGTTCTCCCCATGAGTACACTTTTGTTCTTACGTTGAAAAAAAAACGCATTGGGGGAATCAATTGTTGTCGTTCTTTCTTACTTTCAGTTAGCCCGTCTTTTTACGAATCGTTTCCGTCTAAAATTTTGTTTTTTGGAGCGTATCAAAGTCGTTAAGTCGTGGATGTTCATTTTGTTAATATTCCAAGATCTGAGAGTAAAATGTGCCAATATGTACAACATATCCTACAATTTGCTTCATAACTAATTATTTTGAAAGTTCATTTAAAATTTTCCTTTGAGATTTAGACGATGCGTTTTACAAGGGTTAAGATACGTTTAATTTTTTGCACCCCTTTTGAATTGCAGCTGTCAATTTGTTAAAATCAAGCATGGATTTACACATGAGGTTTCTGCCGTCCGCAAAACCAGAACAATTGTTGATTGTTATATCGCCGGTTGAGTAGTTTATGATTATTATAAACATCAATGTCCCAGGATTAAACTTTGAGGAACACCATTTGTTACATCTAGCAAGCCGGATAGTTTTTCTCTTACTTTGCCATATTAATTTAGGTAGTTTAATTAAGATAGTAATTGTTTATGTAACTTTCTTCAATGGGAAACGCTTGGAATTTGTCGATCAATTTGCCATGAGGGAGAGTTTCAAAATTTTGCGTTTAGCTAATTTTATTCTAAAGGAGACGCTTTAAGAAATTTAGATTATGGCTGTATAGATTTATAACTGCAAAGTTCAAATTGAAATTTTTCGGAACTTTTCAATCAATTGGAATTTTTCGATCAATTTCTCATGAGGTAGAGTTCCAAAATTTTGCGTTTACTTAAGCAAGTAATGAATTGTAGCGCTATTGATCGATTAATACAAAAGTTGTTTTTTTTTTCGTCAGTGAGTTTATTCCAAATATCAAGATATAACAGAATGCAATTTTCTCGATAAATTGACAATTTGTAAAATACTGTCAATTTTTTTTCGAATAGTTGTCAAGTACTCTTTCAATTTGAATAACTTTTGTTTTAACCTGAAATTGATTTGTTCGGATACCTGCTCTTTAGATGGTCAATTTTTTAATCTACTTTTACCAACTTCAAACTGATTTCAAGTGTTTGTCTCTCTGTGCGTGTACAACAGTTTTCAGTAGTTCTCGTAGTGACATGTTTTTTGAGTTTAAATTTAGAACGCTGTGCATTTGCAAATTATATCCTGAATTTATTTAAACAAAGAAATTCTTCAAGAAGAAGTTAATTTTTCCTCACACATGATCAGTAACACAGTTTGCGGTTAATTCTACACATTTTTTCAGAAAATAGTTTCCATTAACAAATATTGAGTTGCATATCGCAAGAATTTACATATTTACATACTTTGTTTTATGTACATTTTAAGTTAACACATAAAGATTGCTCTTATTTTCCTTGGTTGCTGAGATGAAAATTCACACATTTTTTTGGATTTTTTTTGCACACAAAAACAAGCTAATAATAATATCAAATACAGATTCAAGGCTTCATCTCTGAATAAAATGATTTTATATAAATTAAAGGTGCGTTTCATTATAATAGGCATAGCTGCATTAATATTATCAGTGTTTAAAAATGCGAAATCAAAGTCAAAAATATTTTAATCATAACACATAATTTTTTCTGTTAGATTTTTTTCTGGGAGACGCTTTAAGAGGTTAATTTTATGGCTGCGAAGTTTCAATCTAAAAAAATTAATGCAGCTTTCCAAACAAAGCAGTGAATGAACACCATCAAAACAATTTTTCACTAAGAAGAGATGAAAAGTTTTCTTATTAAGTCCACGAAAAACAAGGATGAGAATTTACTGCTCAATGAGAAAATTTTGTCACCACAATCCTTTGAATCACTCACTTTAACGTATCGATACAGTCAGTGGTCATGCAAACTTATAGTCGCTGCAGTGAATGAAGGTTTAATTAACAAGGCGGCTCGTTAATGTGCGTTCGCACATGATGTTCCGACCCGAGCTCATCTACATTTTTGACTAAAATGTCAACCAAATCAAGAGATAACAAAAATAGATGTTTGAGTTTAAAACAATCGTTACACATTCTATCTACTAATTGAATTACTAATGCCATGCTTCATTACAGCACCAACGTGACCTGACATTGAAGAGACTAGAAAAAAAATAGCACCAACAAAATTTTGGCGGCAAAAAATGAATATCTAAATTTAAAAGCACCTGGTAACAACGTCAAAATGCAGTCAGATAAAACCTTAACTACACAAGTTTACCTTTTACTAACTATACAGCAGATGAAAAGTTTTCTTAACGAGACTAGGTAACAAGCCGACAAAAAGAACGAACAGTGAGGCGAAACTTAAAAATTAATCAACATTTTTTGCACCAAGAAAATTCAAAAATCTTAAAAAACATTGGTTTTTAATAAAAAAATCCTTGATAAATTACTAAAAAGTCATTACAAAACCAAAAGCACCCGTCTGTGGTCAGACTATGCCATAGAAACAAACTAAAGAGAAACTCAAAAAATTACAAACGATTTGCGAAAACACAAACCTTTGCTACCATTAAAATCAATACCTATCATCTGAATATGTATTTTTAATTCAGTTGTTATTTCTGCTATTTCAGTTGAAGGATTTATACTGAAAGATTAAATAAGTTTACTTGGGCCACATTTAAAAACCATTGGGATCTGTTATTACGCGATTGTTCTGAAGGAAGAGAAAAAGAAACGCAAAAAATGGCCATTCAATAAACGTTCAGAAAAACGAAACAACAGTGGCACATAATATCAATATATATGTTATTTCTTGAAATACACGAAATTCGATGGGACATCTGATTGATGAATAGAAGTTAAATTTGACGAAAGGAACCTATTCGCTATATACTGAATGTTTCGAGCAACATCATTCATTCAGTCCTCAATTACAAGCCTATGAGATCTGTGAGCAATTTACGGCTACCTAAAGAACAAAAACAGCGAATTCAGGAAAAAAAATTGAGCGACAAAAGGGTCGAAGGCATTAAAAAAATGAACTTTTCACTAAACACTCTTCAATTTTAAATTAATTTTTCAGGAGCAATGGGAAAACCTTTTTTATCAATATAATTTCAAAAAATCAACAAATATAAACAAATACATTAGACGCACGAAAATTGCGGGAAAACACGTATTATCAACGCCATTAAATTCATTAGCCTTCAACGGAAGCCAGTATATACAATAAATGATGCCTCGAGGGGACAATAAGTTTTTTTGCCAATCGTATTTCATCAATAAGACCTTACAACAAGTTAATGACTATGAAAACAACAACAGAGAGAGGCAAAAACCACAAATTCAGTAGAAAAGTGCCTGAAGAAAATGTCGAAGCAACTCAAATCATAAGCTCTTCCCTGAAAACTTTATTTATGATCCGTTGAACTTCTTCCCTAAACCAATAGGGACTCTCAGCAGTAAGATGATGTGATAAGATTTCAAAAGGATCGAAAAACAAAATAAAGTACCCAAAAAAAATATGAATTCTCGTGGCATTGATGTTTTAAAACTAATAGGTAGAAGATAAAACCGCTAACCAGATTAATTTTGGCTATAGTAGAACGGAAATGGATTCTGTTAGAACCAACAATGACCAAGAGTATTCACGAAAAAAAATTAGGAATGGTTGAATTTCAAAAAAGTTTCGAAAAATTATTTTTAAACCCTTAACAGCCAGTAAACTCAATCTTTCATCGGAGCTCAATGACGATGCTCAGATATAACCCATAGGGAGGAAAATGATGTCTGTCATGCATAGATAGTTAAAAAGACATCACAATAAGTCTTATGACAGAAAACAATAACAAAAACAGCAAAAACTAAAATTCAGTAGAAAAATGCGAGAAGAAAGTGTCGAAGACAATTAAACCATTAGCTATTCTCTGAAAACTTTCTCTGTGATCCACTGAACGTCATCTCTAAGCCAATTGGATTACAATAATCTTTGGATAATGTGATAAAGAGTTCAAAAGTGACCAATAATTCAAAAAATCCAAAAAAAAAATTTAAAAAAATTGAAATCTTTGTCATTGAAGTCATATAACCAATAGCTAGAAGATAAAACAGCTAAACAGAATATTTTTAGTCGCAGTAAAAAGCAAGTGGGTCCAGTCAATACTGAAACTCACTAACAGTTCAAGAAAAATTTAGGAATTGTTATTGTTCAAATAAAATTTTCGAAAAATGATTTTTATTTTAACAGACATTAAATTCAATAGCTTTCAACGGAAGTCAATAAAAACGCTCAAAGATGCCCCGGTGGCAGTACATTTATGTTTGTCATGCATAGGTATTCATTATGAGATCACAGTAAGTATAATGACTATTAAAACAACAAAAAAAAAACAGGAGAAAACCAAAAAATCAGTAGAAAAGTGCAAGAAGAACGTGTCGAAGCCATTTAAACCATAAATTTTTGTTTAAAATTTTTATTGGTCATCCACAGAACATCGTTTTTAAGCTAATGGGAACTGTCAATATTTGGATAATGTGATAAGATTTCAAAAGTAACCAATAATACGTAAAAATCCAAAAAAAATTTTAAAAAATTGAAATTTTTTGTCATTGAAGTCATATAACCAATAGATAGAAGATAAAACCGCTAACCAGTTTAATTTTGGTTGCAGTAGGAAGGAAGAGGGTGCTCTCACCCCTGGACTGACTTACAATTCACTATAATAAGATTATGATTCTTTAATATTCAAAAAAAAATTCGAAAAATTATTTTTTAAGTCTTAACAGCCATTAGCCGCCCCCTCAATGAAATAGACATGTTCACTTAATGCTCATTATGGAACATATTGCACTGTTAGTCAATGAATCCCTACCATAGGACTCCAAAAAAATAGTAAAACTTCAAAAAAAAATTCAAAATTTCATTCAAAATTACGAAAACTCAGAATCGAAGCCAAAAAAAACATGAGCAATTCCTTGAAAACGACGTTTTTTGTTCATTGCGCTTCATTCGACTATAAAGGAGTTTTGTCATTAATAGAACGTCGATATAAAATGTGACTTGTCTCTAGGTGACATAAAAAAGAAAAAAAGAGAAAAGTTTTATTAAAAAAAGGGCTCTCAATTAGAGTTCGATTTTTTTTGATAGTGAACTTCCCTATGAGACCAGAACTAGTCTTTCTATCGCCTTGCATTCAACTTTTACGAACTCAAAATTTATTCTTTTTATAGAAATTTGAATTAATGTTTTCGTAAAAAAGATCTTAGTTTGAAGAAAATTGTACTAAAAGTGAACAATCATGCTAAAGATCCCATTGTTCACACAAAACTTCAATCCTCGATAACTCCTCGAAAAAAACGAAATTCAAAAAAATCTTTTTACTTTTGAATTCTACGCTGGACCAGCTTTTTAATGATACCACTCACATTTCTCTACGACGAATATATCGATCGGCCAAAATTCACTGAACAAAAAAAAAAACCCATTTGAGTATATAGTTCCTTCCCCCACAAGTGGGGTCGGAACAAAAAAGATCACACAATGAGATGACAAACACACAAACACGCATCTCAACTGGGACAAATAAAGTGAACAAGATTTCCCTTTTGTTATGTTTGTTCCAAAGTTGGAAGTGGATTATACATTCAAAGTTTACACCGGCTTTAGAAACGATACAGTGCACATATTAGCAACTTCGAAATACTTTGAGATCGTTTAGAAGCAGACAGGTACCCTCCTCTTACGTTGACAGCTTCTTAAAAACTTACGGAAACATTGTTTTCTTATAACCCGTGAACATTTTTGTTTTCACTATCGTGTGTGAAAAAAACAATGATCGTTGTTGCATTGATATCTTTGTTATAGCCCGATAAGAGTTGGGACGATTTGGTACAATTTGTCAATTAAAATTGTAAATTAATACTTATGTATGGTTATAATCTACCGCGGGGCGATGTGGGGGAACAAGTTCCTATTTAATTATACATTCACATGCACATTTCCAGGTGCAACGCAATCGGCTGTATTATTGGTATCATTCCAAGCAGAACCCGGGCCGAGGTTTTACCCTTAATCCACCCCTAATTAGCTGGGATTAGAGTGTAATGCAAATTCAACTCCTATTTATCGGAGAAAAGAGTGTAAGAGTGCAATTTTAAAAAATTACACTGTATTTACACTCTTTTCTCCACTCCTTTTACACTCTTTGTAAAGATTGTAATTTCGGGTGGACTGATAAAAAATTACACTCTTATAGATTTACAATTATAACCAAAATGAAACGTCTAATTGTTATAGCAGTTGGCGCAATGGTTAATGCAAAAAGGGAAAGTTACATGTTCGATATTGAGAAGGCACGGAGATCGCGCCTCACTCCTTCAACCCTCCTTTTTTAAAATTACCTTCTTATAATTACGCTCTTCCACCCTTAGTTAAGCGGAGAAATAGGGGTGCATTTTTTTTATTTTAACACCTTTTACACTCTTTTTCCCGTTGTTTTTGGGGAAAATCCTCGGCCCGGGAAGTTTGCACAAAAGTCAAATCAGTCTATATAAACAGTTCGGCAATATTTGCATTTTGTCTGCAGTGGGATAGAATTTCCGAGAGGAAAAGTCAATTAAGAGTCAAAATCAAAACAGCCCAGGTGATTTGTATCGTTTCTTTTAGTATTTTCGAGAAGGCACATTGCGTGATTTTTGAACGGGAATGAGTGTGTTGAAGTCAGAAGTCATGTTCTCGTAGAACTCATCGTCAGAGCTGCTCTCTTCGCTCTCATTGGCTGCCACAGATGAGAAGCGTCCTGATTGGCTGACAGATCTGGATCCGTTTCCTTTCAGATACGTGGCTGATGCAGAGGAAAATCCTCGGCCCGGGAAGTTTGCACAAAAGTCAAATCAGTCTATATAAACAGTTCGGCAATATTTGCATTTTGTCTGCAGTGGGATAGAATTTCCGAGAGGAAAAGTCAATTAAGAGTCAAAATCAAAACAGCCCAGGTGATTTGTATCGTTTCTTTTAGTATTTTCGAGAAGGCACATTGCGTGATTTTTGAACGGGAATGAGTGTGTTGAAGTCAGAAGTCATGTTCTCGTAGAACTCATCGTCAGAGCTGCTCTCTTCGCTCTCATTGGCTGCCACAGATGAGAAGCGTCCTGATTGGCTGACAGATCTGGATCCGTTTCCTTTCAGATACGTGGCTGATGCAGAGGAGGGTTTGTCGGTGTCTCCCTTGACACTCCTTGGTGCCCTCTTGCGCACTTTTTCCATCATTCTGATGTCTTTGTAGTCACTCACGTTTATGTGGAAATCCTCCTGCCCGTCGAAGTATCTGAAAACAATCAAACTCCTCAAAAATTACCCTCACGACAACACGAATGAGGTACCGGACCACTGCGACTTCTGGTTTGACATTTAGAGCATTGGGTAATTGCGTCTGCGAATTTGGAGTTGATTGAAGCGTCTGCGACCCAAGCCATGAACTAAAACTGGCTCTCGTGGAAGTACCCTACTCGAGATGAAAATACACTTCTCAAGCGATATTCTGTATGAAAAGACCTCAGTACTTGTGTTAGACTATGACTCGACAAGAAATGGTCACCTCGACTTTGGATAGATATAAAGAAATGCTATCCTCAAATTTGACAGGACAGAAGCTTCTGGAATGGACTTTAAGTTTCTGCTATTAAACGAGATTTAAAACCTATGTTTACTTATTTGAGAATCGAGTTTTCAAAGATCTCTGAACTTAATTAAACCGATTGCCCTCCAGAATAAAGATTCCCTATTACGACGCAGAGGTATACCCAAATCATCACAGGCAGATATGCCCGATGCGTGTATCTCGTGTTCGTTTTTACTATGTCAATACATTTAAAGTGGATCAATATTGCGGAAAATAGCTACTTTAGCAGAAACCGGCAAAATGGAAGGGAAATTAGCCACCCGTGTTAGCAAAAGTGTCCAAATCCTAGCCGCGAAATACAAGTACAAATTTTCTAACCTATTTTTCGCACGGCTCGTATCACACATCCGCTCTATTTATGTATCAATTTTTGGCACGCAATGTAGCTCGATTTTGCATATAACCGGCAAATAAGCCTAATTTAGTGCGCTTTGAGCATAAAAGTGATTATTAAAGCTTTATTACTACTTTATTATTACTTATCGAGGAGTTCCTAGCCGGTTCATTTATTCTACACCAGTACATCAACATAGCGTCATAGAAGTTTTTTTAATTATTATTTCACGATATTTGAAACGGAAAACATTTGAAACGCAAAAATTTTAATTAATCAGAATAATTTGTCACGTTGAATTAAAATTAACACAGGAGAATTTATATACATCTAAAAGATTTGACCAGTAAGAATAGATTCGGCCACTCCCACATTGACAAACAAAGCCTTTTTTGGCCAAAGAAAATGGATTTGACCAGTGAAAATAGATTCGGCCACTCCCACATTGACAAACAAAGCCTTTTTTGAGCGAGGGATTTTTCGGGAAAAAATCAAGTTTTGTGGCACTGGGACGTGCACCATATATGCCACAAAATAGATTCGATCAGTGAAAATAGATTTGACATATGAAAATAGATTTGACCAGTGAAAAAAGGTTAGGCTACTCACACATTGACAAACAAAGCCATTTTTGTGCGAGGGTTTTTTCGGAAAAAAATCAGTTTTGCGACAAATTTCATGAAACTTCATGGTATTATTTTTTGAGTGCCAGCACAAAGTGAGCACCTCGACTACCATTTTTTTAATTTCTGAATTGATTAAAGAACTTACTTTTTATGTGCTCCTGCAAATCAAGTTAAAAATTAAATTAAAATTGTCGAAAAATGTTAAAAATTAAAGAGTCCACAAAATGTTTTTGCTTCAAACGCGCACGGCTAGCAATACACATATTCCTCAGGATTTTAAAATGTCTCCTTTCTCGATCAAGAGAGAATTGGCTAATGCTTTGCAGCTATTAATGTCATTTTTGATAGGAATTTATTTTCAAATACACAATATTCAGAAGAAATTCTTAGTCTCCTCTATTCAACGTATCAATTGAAACATTGAAAACAAAACATTTTGCTACAAACATTTGTAGATTTTTTTTTAGAAGTTGGTTTGTTTTTGAGCTGTTTCGGTTTGAATGTCTAACGAAATTTTTGCTCGCACGAAATTTTTTGTTAAGAATAATTTGTTAAGAATAAAATATACAAGTTTTCACAAAAGGCACTTAGCAAATGAGTCACTGAGCAATAGACACGCAGCAAAAGTTCGTCTTTAAAACGTAACGGTTTGACAATTTGCTGTCTCTCTCTCTCTCTCCTCATATCACTGACCAAAAACAACAAGTTCAGTAAGTTTTCTTGTTATAACGTGCACTTGTTTTAAGGAGCGACATGGTTTTTTACAACGTGTTTCGTCGATTGATCATCGCATTTTGTTTTTCATGCAACCGATAACCAAGCCCAACGCAATATCGCTGCACTAAGTTTGCAGCCTTACCGTTTTGGAAATTGATTTCTTATAAATTATCAATCACTTTTAATATAGGACACAAAAAAACATTAATTCTGAATAAAGTAGGTACCATGAATGAAGTAAGCCTGGCACACTACTTTTCTATTACTTTTAACAACTTAGATCCAACAAACGAGAAATAAAAAGGCATTTTACATAAAAAACAGAGGAACTTTTTGAGTTTCCGAACACCATTTTTCTAATGTACTAATTTTTCAAGTATTGACCCCAAAGCAAACGTTTTTGGTTTATTACAATTGATATGAATAGAAGATACTACGAAAAAGTATGAGCAACCTTCTACAATTTCTTGACCCATAGGGTCAAATCATATTTTTTAAATAAGAGACGACTTTTGAGAAATATTTGACGGAACCGCAAAACTGGACTTTATATAAGACTAATCTTAAATTTCTTTAAATCATAGCCAAAGTTAGCCGGACATACGTTTCGCTTATATCACTTTGAACCACCTAGACCAAATAGTCCAGAAAAAGGAAAGCATTTTACATAAAAAACAGACAACCTTCTTGCGTTTCCAAACATTAGGTTTGTAATGTACCAATTGTTCAAGTATTGAATCCAAACCAAAAATTTTGAGTTTAACACAATTCATTTCAACAGGAGAAACTACGAAAATAATGTGAGCAACATTCTTTGCCTCCTTAGCCCATATGGTCACATCACATTTTTTAAATGAGACGAACTTTGAGAAACATTGGAGGAAATTGCAAAATTCGACTTTGGTGTTCAGAATCTGAAGACACGTAATTCGCTCACCAAGTTACAACCGAATAAACTTTTTGATTATTTTGCAAACCAAATTTTTTGTTCAGTGAATTAAAAACAGAATAAAGAAAAAAATAAAGAATAAACTTTTCTGAAAAATCCCTCAATTTTTTTTGATGATATTTGTCGGATTTTCTGGTCAATTTTCCCTTCTTGGTAAACATGGTTTCTACATCAATGCTCCTACTTATAGTTCCCCTGAGTTTGCCAGTCCAACATTGGTATACAAGCTCTTTTTTGAGCGAGGGTTTTTCGGAAAAACGGTGGCTCGGCTTTTCGACTTTGTCTTTAAAGTTGTTTGTATTTAAATCGCTTTAAAGCTTTAAAAGCCTCTATTAAATATTTCATAAAGTTCTTTTTACAAAATTTTAAACCACTTTTGCATGCTAAAAATGCGCGCAGTTAATTAGGCTCGATTGCGGATTACAGATACTTTTAATGCAAATATTAGATATCTAAATTGAGCGGAAACGTGCTACAAGACTTGTACCCTACTTTTGTTCCGAATGTTCTTTTTACAAAATATTAAACCACATTTGCATGCTCAAAATACGCGCATTTAATTAGGCTCAATTGCGGATTAGAGATACTTTTAATGCGAATAATAGATACCTAAATTGAGCGGAAACGTGCTACAAGATTTGTAACCTAGTTTTCGTTCCGAATGTTCTTTTATTTCGCAAAATTGGCGAAACCCCTTTTGCCAAAAAAAGATACAAAGGATGTGTCCTAATTTCTTTCATTGTATGTATCCAATTTTCGAGCCAATTTTACTAAGGCGGAAATTTTGGGGTATACCAAAATAATATCCATATGCTCAGCCTTGTAGCATACCACAACAGAACTGAATTACTATATTCGAATCACAGAAAATCGATAATCATGAACTGTCTCATCGTTGCGTCTGAATAGTTTTGCTATCCAGTGTTAGCAGTCAGGACAACTGATATGAACCAATTTTTTTCTAACTTCGTTAATTTTTGCGATTCCGCTATTTAAAATTACTCTGAATGGATTGGAAGTTGTATCGAGTAATGAGTTTGTTTTTCAGTCTCACCTGCTGTTAATCAGATCGACCAGTTGGTTGAACTTGAAGGGTAAGTCCTCTACCTTCTTGTCCAGACTGCGTCTCTCCTCAATCTCTTTCCGGTTCTCTATTCAAAATTATCAAATTTTAATTGACAAAATTCAATAAACATGCTAAGTAAACGCTTGGCTTGTGTTTTAAGCACTCATATCTTAAAAGATAATTCATAAGCAATTCATTACAAAGCAGTATCCTACACTTCCCTGACTAAAATGACCCCCGGTCACACTTTTCCAGATCAAGTTGACCCCTTATCAAACTGTTTTGATCTAAAATCAGACTTTTGCGGAAGCAAAATTCTGATATTTGCCTTTTTCTGCCGCAGGTCGGCGGCTGTTATCTTCAACGCAGATTCCTGGTGAGCGCTTGAAGAAGGTACATTGAAGAAAATTACCTGTCGCTTGGGACCTTAACCGGGGCGGGGCGCTCAGAATAGCAGTGCGTGATATTTTCCTTTAAGTTTCGGACGGGAGTAACAAGATATCATTTAACTAAATTTCTATCTTCTAAGTTTTATATCATATATTTGACTATAGGTTTTTTTTCTGAAAACGCGAGTGTGCAAAAATGATACGGCCAAAATTTTTCCAGAAAGCAATATTTGCATATGTTGTAATTTGGCTTACTTATGTCGTGAACAGTTTGTTTGGCGGATCCAACTGTCTCGCGGACCCAGTACTTGAGTCTGCCGAGCATGAATGAGACGATCTCGTACTCGTTGGACTTCTCAGCCAGGCCCTCGTTCACATCTCCGACTGAGGCATCGAGGATGACGACGAATATGTTCATAGTGATCATCATCATGCAGTTGGAGTAGCTCATGAAGAAGATGGCGCCCAGGGTCTCGTCCACCTCGATCAGCTCCTCAAAGGAAAATTTGCCCAGTAGCATGTTAAAGAGGGACTGCTGAGTCTGGAACACTGTCCGGTAGCGCACCAGGAAATTCCCGAAGAACAGGTACGCCATCGTCACGAAACCTAAGCACATCACACAAATGTCTAAACACTAAAACTTAAAAATGAATTGTTACAACAGTTCAAACAAATACGAGGGAAATTGTTCATCTTTCCTTTTCTAGCCCCAAACTGTGATATACTTAAACAGAATCTGTTGAAAAAAGAAGTGATTTTAAATTTTAACAAGGAGGCTTGGTAATGTGCGATTGCACATAAGGTTCCGACCCCGCTCATCCACAATTTTGGAATAATTGTCTACCAAATGAGGAACAAACAGAAAAACCCCAAAGCTTTCAAGTAAAAAACTATTGCAATTATTTCGAGGTTCTTAGGAAACCAAATGAACTAATCTCCATTGAGTTGAGATTTGAAATGTTCTGTACTTGAATTAAAAAAAAGATCCAATCTTTTTTTTAAAAAAAAGTCCGACTGAATACAATCCGATTTATTTTTGGATTGCAGTCCAGGATTTGTCTAAAACTAACCCTGCTAACTCTGTAGGAAACTTATTTTTCGCATGCTATAGATAGAGATAATTTCATAATTTGTTAGTTAAAAAATCAAAAACAAAAAAAGGCTGCGATATCGTCAATCAACGAGAAAAACTAGCAAAAAGGCCAAACTTTATTAACAGAGAACTCTCAATGGAGGTGGATGTAGGACTAGACCCCTTTCGAGTTTTTTAAAAAAATTATGTTTTGGTTGTTTGGGTGTGTACTTCCGGCAAATTTAATCAAAGTGTTTTGAAGATGCCTATTTCGTGCTATTTTTAATGAAAAAAGCTGAATTTTGAACTTTTTAGCCATAGTTATTGCCCAAAAATATTAAATCAAAGTAGTCAACAAAACGGCAATCAACAACACTACTCTTGAAAATTTTACTTAATTTTAGCAAAATTGAAGAAACTTTAGGCAAAAATTCCGAAAATATGGATAAAATTAAAGTAAATCGGGTTATTACGAACAAAAATTTAAACATCGATAACCTGCTCCAGAGAAAACTCTAAAATATCTTTTTAATTCCTTATTTTATGCTGGACTGGTTTTATAATGATACCACTCTTAACTCTCTACGATGAATATATCGATCGTTCAAAATTGGTTGAACAAAAACCCATTTGAGTATGTAGTTCCTTCCCCAAAATGTCCGATCAAAAATAAACATAACCGACTAACGTCCGGAAAATTTCTCTCAACCGAAGGGCGAGCGGTTGACGTCGTCAGTAGCTAGCCACGGTTTAGTGAGGCTAGCTTTATCTTAATTGAGTGGGCGTAAGGTGAGCGCAGCGGAGGTGCAATGCAGCGGGGGGCAAAAATGGATTGAGGACTAATATGTGGGAGGAGGGTGGGGGTGTGGGATCAATTACTAAGAACCACCCATTACACCGTAAGTATAAGTCTCCAAAACAGTTTCTGTGAATCACATTTTTGGAGGCTAGACGTGCTGAAAGGCTCGAAAAAAACTTAATGCCCACAGGCGCTACTTCTTCATCAAGTTTTGGGAGACAAAAAATCAATTCGGTCGGACAAAAAATGGCCAAGTAAAAAATGCATAAAAGAGACAAACAGGATTAGTATATTTGCTAAAAACTGCTTTTGAGACCAAATAACAATTATATCGTAAAACTGCTTGTTCTTTCATTGATGATACAACATTTCTACGATAACTCCGCGTTAATGAAAATAATTGATGATGACATTACGCAACACAACGGCAGCTGAAGTGCGGCATCAACAAAAGCAGAGAGAGATAAGTATCTAAATATATATATATATATATATATATATACATATATATATATATATATATATATATATATTTATATATAGATAGATAGATAGATAGATAGATAGATAGATAGATAGATAGATAGATAGATAGATAGATAGATAGATAGATAGATAGATAGAGAGAGAGAGAGATAAAACGTGAACGAGAAAGAGAAGAAAGAAAACCAGTTTTCCAATCTTTCCAGTAAAAAAAGTTCAAAGCCATTGTTTGTTTCTGGAATTCTGTCAAGTAACCCATCTGCATGACTGAGAAAACTTCCTTGGCCAGTGATTATCGCTAAACTCAGAAAGGGACAAAAAGTGTTCCAAAATTTTAAGAACATTTGCAGGTTTTAGCAATATGTTTTTATCTCCAAAAACATTTCATTGTTTCAAGAGAATATAAGTCCCTAGAGGAAGTTCCTTGGCTCTGAAGCCTGAAAAACAAAAAACACGACAAAAGTTTTCATAAAACTAGAAAGAAATGAAAGCTTCATAAAAATGCTAAAATTTGAGCTGTTAAAAATTTGAACAATATTCATAGCCAGAAACTAATTATCAAATCCTTAAGGAGGTTTTCTTTCACCCCTGAAAAGGCGTTTTCAACCCTGGAAAAGGTCTGGTTAAGGAAAAAGAAATGCCAAAAAATTTGAAAAAAATGCACGTTTTGTCAAAGAATGCTAAAATTCGTGATGTTAAAATGTTGAAACCATTTTGCCACTATAAACTATGCAGACACTTTTTCAATAAATCATGGATAAAGTACCTTGACACCTAGGGCTAATAAACCAAAAAATGTCAAAAATTTTAAAAAGCTTGAAAAAAATTGTGAACATTAGTATATATCTTCGCATTTTTAGCGAGCGATTGTTCGTCAGTAGCTAGGCACGGGGGGAGGGGGGGGGGTACGGGGTTGGTCAACAGTGGAGGGGTCTTCAACCTCTAAGAACCACCCTTCACATTATAAGTATAAGTCTCCAAAATGTTTTGAGCTGAAACAGAGCTGAAAGGCTCTAAGAGCACTTAATGCCCGCTGGTCGCTGTTTATCCCGTTTTTGAGGACGAAAAGTCAAGTGATTCAGACAAGAAATCGGTCAAGCAAAAATTTGCCTTAAAAGAAGACCAACAGGACTAATATAATTGCTACAAACTTCGTTTGAGAGCAATTAGTTAAATTGTTTTTCGAAACAGACACGTCAATCGAATAAATGAAATTTGTAGCGTCAAGTTGTAAATAAGCTTAAGAACTTAAGCGTGCTTCTGATATGACTAACGACAAGTTTATGACTAACATAGCTGACTAACATTTTTAATCAATTTTTAATCAAATTAATATAGCACGCTGGGAGATCCATAATACATTGTTGCAAGGCAAGATGAGTATGGTCGCATAAACAGTCTGGGCAATAATCGCACCAGTGTCTGATCAGGGAGTCTGAAAAATAGTTCAGGCAGTATGTCAAGGACTTCAATCTGGGTCTCCTTCCAGTAGAATTTTTCTTAGAGTTAAATCTAGGGAATAATTTTCAATTCTACCCTGCCTCACTTACCTACGCCTATTTTGCGTTTTATGATATGTGATTAATGACTGACCTGCTTGTAGTACAACGAACATGACAAAGAAGGAGGCCAGGTCCATTCTGCAGGTGACTATGACGTCACGGAACATGGAGATACGCTTGTTGAAGTTGAGGATCTTCAGGAAACGGATTGTGGACACGAAGCAGATGCCACCCAGGATGAGAAGGAAGCCCTACAGAACCACATTTTCCGCACGTGAAACAACTATGCACCAGCTAATTAGAAAGCTTTTAATGAGTCTAATCAGTTTAATGTACACAAAAAATATTGATCTAAAAAATCAATGAGATTTTGATCATTTTTTGATAGAAAAACGTCGAGTTTTTTTAATACTTGATTATTTTATTATTTTAACAGGCGACCTAAATATATGCAAGAGCATACATCTGAGTTGTCCCTTGGTTTACATGTGCCCGGACACAACAAGCGCTATGTAAAAAAACCTTCAGCGATAAATAAATTAATAAAGCTTGTTAAAACTCATTCCGCAGAAGCCTTTTCATTAGGGACCTTTATTACACATATAGGTTCCTTTGTTCTTCAATCAATTCAAATTAAAGTTAAGTTTTGGAGCGAAAAAGTCATTTTATTGAGTGAGGCAAGTCACGTATGACCAATTTTTAAAATCGCTACATTTCGTGTTATTAAAATATTGATAACCAATCCATTACCACAAGCAACTACGCAGTAAATTATTATCAAACACTAGAGGATGTTTCCGGAATGGATCTCGAAAAACTCGCTGGTGAAGAATTCAAAAACAAAAACTTGATAAATTGCAAGTTTTATTGAAAAAAACTGCTAAAATTTGTGATATTGAAAATTTAAAAATATTTTATTGTTTGGACAGGGACAAGTTGAGTGAGAACACAGGAAAAGTCCTGTCCTCTAAATCAAAAAAATTTCAATAACTAAACAAAAACTAGACCTAGAATCTACGATTACTTAATTGGGAAAAAACTCCCGCCAAAAAAATTGAAAAAACAGTAAAAATCAAAGCGAAAATACCGCATGTGAAAACAAAACCGCCAGCCAGAAAACAAACTTTTGTTCATACACCGTGTTTTCACTATACGAAAACCATAAAATTAGGGCTAAAAAATGTCACACTGCAAAACTATCCAATATTTTGCGCAACTTCCTGTTTCGACTTGACCCAAATCACTATTCAAATTTAACTTCAAAAATGTGTGAACAGATCTCAAAAAAAAGGCAGCACCCCAACACAATTCAAACTCTTTGAATTGTGAGAAAACCAAGAGCACCGCGATACAGCTCCGCTCAGCTTACAGCTTCGCAGCTATAAAAAAGACAGATACTAAAAAAATTTTTGTTCTGTTATCTTAAAATTGATTCATTTTGTCGGGTCTTTCAGACTTATTAATTGATAGATTACAGTGTGAAAATAGAAAAAAAATAAGATTGAAAGTGCTGCTGGGACTCAATTGAACTTATGTAGAAACAATTTTGAAGTTTTGAAATTTCAGAACAAAATTTTCAGGGCAGCGATATTTTCCAATTGTTGAAATACTTCTGAGCCTTCTATGACTTGTATAAGTATCAAAATTTCTTGCCTCAAATATACATCACTAAGGCTAAATTGAATAGTTACAAAGCTGTTCTCAGATCACAATAAGCTATAATTTGATAATTTGGGGTTTTAGTCAAGTTTTAGTGAACTTTGTGACTTACGAATGAGACACCGACAAGGTAGTTGAGGTTGACAAACTGTCGTCCGCCAACTAGGGACACTCTACCCATTGCCTCCTCTGTCTTCGTGTACCTGAAACAAAATATAACACTCAATATAAGTCAACAAAGTGTTGTTGACCTAAATGTCCTGTTCAATTAGTCAAAAAAGCATAAAACAGCATCAAGTTTTCGGAGATGCGATTTCGATTAAAAAATTAAATCTTTTTTGCACAAAAATTATAGTGGTCTCAAAATCTGCAAGGAAATAGGTAAGAATGGAATAACAAGATAGATAGGTCATGTATGATTAATGTCACCCGGCGAGAATCAAATAGGCAAGAGAAATAGCATGCAATAATTGCTTCAAACTTCGTTCGAGAGAAATTAATAACCCCATTGTCCTATAATATCCTTATCTACGAAAAATGGGAAGTGTTTTTGAAAAAGCAGTTTTACAACTTTTCTTTTTATCTGGCTGTTTGATGAGTGGACCTATTGGTTTTGATCATACTATCGAGACCGGAGGCAGTGTTCCGATCAGACCGTGCTGACTCTGGACTGGGCCTTGGTCAGACTATATCCAGTCCGTACATTAGCTTCCGAATTCCTTGGTCGCGCTTTACCCCCTTCCAAGTCGATCTGATCGGAGCTGGCTTGGGTCGCGCCTTAACCTGGGGGTTTGCAGTACCAAATACACAATAATTGAAACACAAAAATATCACCTGTACATGAACACGATAATTGCAATGACCCCCATGATATCAACCAATAGGTCCAAGATATTCCATGATTTCTTGAAGAACTCGCGTCTCTGTTTGTAGATCCTTCTGATGTCTCGGATGGTGAAGAAGAAGAGGAAGATTCCCAGTCCAATTTGCACAAGAATCTGGAAAACAAAGTCACTAGTCTTCAGTCATGATGATTCATTTTATTCATTAAATTATCCCAGAAGCTATAGAGTTATCGCACCTAACTTTCAGAGTAATTCAGTACTGAATCAGGAAATTTTGCAGAAACTATTCAGTACTGATTCAGAGTCCGTTCATGAAACATTTTGCTCTGCTTTATAATTTTTGATAATCTCTGATTCAGACTCTGAATTTTTTTGATAAAACCTTATTGTGCTACAAAATATTTATTTTTAACGTTAAAATGTTAAATTTCAATGTACGAGTTAGAGTGTTAAACAGACCAAACTTTTAGGACAACTGAAATTAAGATTACAATTGGAATATTATGAATCAGTACTGTTCCTCGATATTAGTAGAGTCCGGGAACCTATTTGCAGTCGAGCAACATCTTTTCGTATGTCGAGGTGTACACTAGGGGAGTCGCGCAAAAAAGACTACGCAAAATTGAAATCTAATCTGTTAAACATAGAAGTATATCAGTATACCTGGTAAGGCGCAGTGGGACCATGATACATGATGAGTCTGAGAGGCTCACAGTAGTAATAGGCAAACATGCCCGAACTTGCTCGGAACTCGGCGACCATCGTCACAACAGCAAACAGGTTGTATGTCGGATTATATACCGCGAATTCGTGGAATACGGCACGAGTGTAGTGGTCAAGGAATTTTTCGTTCTTCAGATTCTGGATCTTCTTCATAGTGTCATCCTTGTTGCCGTCCAGTCGTACCAGGAACCCTCCCCCGGGGTAGAATGCAGATTCTCCCCAGAAAGTGGCACCGTCTATCTCTTCAGCTTCGATATAACTACAACATAAATCAATCAGAAATTTATCCAGTGATTCGTGATTCAGCCACGGACAGATTAAGCTACTCAATATAGACTGCACAGAAAGAACATTTTAGAACTACAAGCTGGACATGTAACTGAAGCAATTATCGGATTACATTATAAGCTGTGCAAAAATTTGTCATGAATTAAGTTTTGATTATATTTCAAAGGTTCTCATCGATAATATCGATATTTAAACCTTTAGAGTTGACCAATTGCAGATGCTATAAATTCTTTCCAAATGAGGTGATAGATGCGCCACACGTTTTCTACAAAAAAGTTTATTCGCAGTAGTCTTTCCAAACATTTTTCAGAAGTTTTTTGTTCTTTTTGTTTTGCATTCAATGGTTGATACGGCCAAGCTTTTCGTTCATGTATATCAAGTAGTAAAGGTCTTTCAAACTTAAAATCATTTCCTGGAAATGCTAATGCTTGCATAATCAAATCGTGCCATAAGTTTTCTTTTTTCCCGATGTTGCTGTCCTAATTTCCACTACAACATTTTCCTTAAGCAAAACAGCACAGTGTGATCGTGGTTTCCTCTAAAATTAATGTCTATTAAGCCGTGAACACGCTTCAAGACATACATCGGAATTTTAGTAAAAACGGATGCTCAAATTATAAAATCATTCTGCAAGTTGTGAAGTTAGCTTAAATTATCTCTAGTTTCAGTCAAATTTCAAAGTTTTTGTCAATAAAAAATCAATTTCTCCAAAAAAACAAGCACAATTTTGAAAAGTAAAAAAAATCATTTTTCAGTTACAAAAGCACAAAATGTATTAACATAGCCGGCAGATTGCCTGAAAATAGCCATCGTTGACGCGCTTGATCCACATTGGGATTGAAACAGAAAAAAGACAAAGAAGAGACAAATTGACTGATTGTTTTTCTGTTTTTTCTTTCAATGTCAAAAAGTGTTCTAATTTGACGTGCAATAATTTCAGTTATATTCTAAACCTTTACTTAATTTAGCGTCTAAACTTAAAGCTAATAAACTTAATACCAATATCAGCTAGCAAACACTCTAATGAAAATTAATAACCTAATTCTCAATGACTTAACGACCGGTCTTTGTCGGTTTATTCCGTATCTTTTGATTTTGCTCTCTTGACTTTGATAGTATTCACCACATTGCGTAATTCGATGAGTAAAAAATTTTAATTTCATTCAGTGGAAACAGTGGGAGAAGTAAGTCGGATATCAAACGTTAAAATCGTGACTTATGTAAAACGAAAAAAAGGTAAAGGTGATCGAAAGGTAAAGCGAACTTTAAAAAAAACATAGCAGGACAAGTTCTGACGTACAATTCAAAGAATTTTCATTGACTAAACGAAAAACTTCACTTAGAAGGGACTATGAGTGAATTGGAAAAACCATTTCTAAAAAATCAGGTGGAAAAAATCAAAAAAGAGACAGAAAATTGACGTCAAAATGCCGCAGAAATTTGGTTCAAACAAAAAACCAGGCATAGAATGAACTATGAATAGATTGCGAAAACCATTCAGAACAAAATCCAATCCAAAAAATTGAAAAGAAAACACGAAAAATCAAAGTGAAATTGCCGCTTCTGAAAAAAAACCACTAGCGAGAAAAGAAAAATTTTGCTCAAACACCTTTTTCTCACTCCACTTTAAAGTTAGAGTGAAAAAAAATTTCTTCTAAAACAGTCGCTTGTTCGCTCCACTTCCTGTTTCGGTTTAACCGAAATCACTACTGCAATTTGACTTCAAAAATCATGAAAATGTGAATAGATATTAAATATTTAAAAAAGAAAGCGCTCCAATTCTATATTTCTCTAGATTTGATATCCAATAAATGCATTGCCCGGTTAAATTTTTCAGTTTCACTCTATAAATGATGTCTGAATCCATTGCAGATTTTGAAAACAATTTTCTCTTTTTGCGTGAAATTTACTTCGAATTATGCAGAATTTTTCTTTGCTTCTAAAAGTCTCAGTTTTTTACTTTGTCTATCATACTTTGTCTTTGAGTTGTTTAAGGCTTCACTCCGTTCTTGCAATGTGTTTGATTTTAACGTATACCTTTTTTTATTCGATTGGTATCTTGAAGCTGATATGATTATTAAATTGACACTGCTCGCCGTCTCTCAGAACTCAATTACTAGGTTGAGCAATGCAAAGCAAACATTTAAAAAATAGCCTCCGGGTTTTACGTGGTTATTCCATTTTTGAGGAAGAAAAGTCACAATTGGTCAGACAAAAATCGATCGAATGAACTCAATTAAAATTCAAGAAATACAGACTAGTTTGTGTTAATTGAGTGAATTTGTGAATCTTGGAAACCATTACACCATACGAATATTTTTTGAATTTAACTGCACAGATTAAAGCAACTGTTTGAGATATCAATTAATCCTTTTTGCTTCTTTACGCCACAATTATCAATCTTCCTATGTACTAACAAAAAAAATTCACTGGCGTAAAAATACACATCCACCTAAATTAACAAAATTGGTTGGAACAAAAAATTGTCATGAAAAGTGTGATCCTGTATACCAATCAATAAAAAAAATTTAGCACGACTTTTATGATGAGCAAATGCCAGATATTACAAACAGAAGTGAAAAACTCACCGGTACTCCTCTCGTAGAATGTGGTATGGGTTATTAGCGTCGAATCGCGTCCACCCAGGTCCAAAACGACCTCTTTCCTCGAACTCAGCAGCGAATGGAGGATTGCATTCTCGCGAGATATTGTGCCGTCCGATCTTTACAGGAGAACAGAGATCTAACAAAACGAGATAAGTTTACACTATTTTTTATACATGAAAAAGTTAGTTTTCCTGAGCCACGTGAAATGCTAAGTTGAGTGAACCACTTTTAGACCTTTTTGTGCCTCTAACTGCAATTATTCTCAGAGATTCTGGATAAAGCATTAGGACTCATCTATCGACTTGAAGAACTACAACTAATTTTTCAAATCATTTCGTTGATTATGACTAATGACGAATGAATCCACCTTTGTCCCTAATTGTAAAAAAAAACAAGTCAAACCATTTATCACATTTTCACCTAAACATGCCGGTGAAACTAATACAAGCTTCAATTATCGGAGAATTGTTAGTCGCCTAAGTTTCTTAAAGTTCTGGCTCTAAGACGTTTGCCAGGATTTTTTCAGACCTAACTTCCTGGACGTCTCTATATACATAAAGACGTCCAGGAAGTATCTGAGCAATTTTCAAAAAGACCAACTTTGTGATCTTACTTTTTCTGACACGCAGTTGTCTGAGAACAGAGTATCCAATGATTAGGTTGACTCTGTCTCCAAAGTAGCCGTAGAGGCCGAGTGGTCTGTTGCCATTGTACCACGCGGTAGAGTACATGTTGGGCACATAAGTATCCATCAAATAGTCCCAGTAGCTGTCTATGTCATGTACCTTCAAATTAAAAACAACAAAAATAAATGAGCATAAACAAACAAAGACGAATAAATTTTTCTCAAATTACAGACTGGAGTTAAATTTAATTTTAGTCGACTTGATGGAAGATTGCCGCTTGGTAAGATTTCCTTACCGACTTTTTAGAAAAGAACTGAGTTAAAAATAAAAGTCGAAACCAGTTTTGACTACACTTCTAGAAGTAAACGGCGGTGAATTAAGATACGGGCTTATATTCCGAACGAGATTATTTTCGATCATCCAGTCAGAAATCACTTCGTTCGAAAGCCGATTAGATTAAATTTTGTTGGAAAGCAATTATTTATAATTTTTCTTTCAGAAAAAATAATCTACATATTTTGTGCAGATTGAATGTGAATTTGAGTCAAATGAAGGTTGAATTCGGTGAGGAGGGGTATCTCCGGTTGTAAAACAAAACCTCTAGCTGGGATTCTTACACTTGCAAAAACCATACTACTTGCATGTAGACGTTCATTTAAATACTCAAAAGATCTTCCAGTACGGAAGTTTTCTCGACAACAAAACTATAAAACTGTTCATAAAACAATTATTGCTGAGCTTTTACTTTAATGACCAAATCAGAAAAACAGTTCGTTGATACTTTCTCGGAAATAAAAGAATGAAGATAGTAACCGAGTCTAATGAGTCAGTGAAGAGAACATTTTTGACTTCTTCATAGAGAAGATAGCCAGTTGCATCCTTCTCAATGTAACAGACAGAGAAGAGTAGCCATGTGAAGAGAGCATACATTGTTATCTCCTGGATCACTCCGAACATCGCCAACTCTTTCGTTCTCACCTTCAACACAAGATATGGTTGATTGGCTAGCTTTACAATGTAAAATTTTTACAATTTTTCTTGAAAAAAAACCAAAAAAGTCCATTATCCTAGTGCGATAGATCAGCACAAAAGCAAAAACATGTACCAACAAATTAGGTTTTAACACTGATAATGGTTTGCAGAGCCTCAGAACAGAAGGGCACAGAAAACTTTTACAATAAAAGAGCAAATGATTGGTTAATAATGCATAATAACGGAAAATATCGGTAAATAATAAACAAATTTTTGGTTTGTATTGCAAAACTTTTGAATAAACTGTTGGTTTGCATACATATTTTCATATATTTTTTATAACGCTATATTCATATATCATTGTAAGACTGTGAATAGGATAATCCATTAACAGTAACCCAGAGAAAAAATTTGCAAGGTCCACAAAAATCGCCAATATGAAATTTTAAACAAGTTATTCTTTAAGTAGGAAGATGTCTCCAACAAGGGTGCGATATGTTAAGCACTTACAATCCGGAGGAAACCTTTTCGACTTCTGGTCAGCTCTCCTGGCATCAGTTGTTTCTTTGCCCTCTTGGCAATCTCAGATTCCTCGTCAAGGTACTCTTCATCCGGCAATTTGCCAACTATCAGATCACCCACCTGGAACAGGGAAAATGAGTCACTCAAAGGTCAAATTGTAAATGCATTCCGGGAAACGTGGGGAAAGTTTTATTCTGTAAGCGATTAAAGAAAACTCCGTTCTAGTAACAACACACTTCAGACGGACAAAAGTCCACATAATCAAGTCGAATTAATAGATATACAAGCAATTTCAAATATTGCAATTTCAAAACTGGCAAAAACAGTAACAGATTATGCACGTCTATTGATTCTTGCACTAAATTGGCTTAATATTGAATTAAAAAGCTGCAAAACATCAGTTCCAAATCGACTTTCATCGACTGAAGAGAATCAGAGCGAACTTCTTCAATAAGCCTTGACACATGTATACACTCAAAAGACCTATTTGAATCGGTACAGCGAAAATAGCCATGAAAAAACTTGACAACTCAAAAACACTCAAATACTTGCACCCTAAAATAACCCAATGCAACCCCTTTTCCGCAGCAATGTTAATTTCATAGGAAGCAAGTGTAAATGTATTGTTTGACCTCATCTCCCCCGTAGAGGTGTTCATCCTTGTCGTAGTCCGGGACCTCCTTGGGTTGCTCTATGATCTCCAGAACTTCAGTCTCCAGAGATCTCTTCACTCTCCTCTGACACAGAAGGGAGAAAATGATGGCCAATAGGAAGATCTGAAAAGAGCATTCTCATTTTATAATTTACAAAGTTTTGGAAATTTTAATTGAAGTAAATAGTCATTAGGAGTCATTAGAAAGATATGTTCAGTGAAAAATTGAGAGCCAGAGGAAGCAATAAGAAGAAATGATAGTAAGAGTAACTGGTATAGCTGGTCAAGAAAATGGAAACATCCCAGGTCTAGACATCGAACTAAGCTGAAGACTTCAAACTTAAAGTTAGGAGGGCTAAAATTGGCCATAAACACAGTTGAGTATCCTCATTAGAGTCGGACTGAGCTCTTGAATTACAATTCTGGTCGCAGTCGTTTTACTCATATACCTTTTCTTCATCGTGTTTATTTTTCATAAGCACAGTTATAAACCGGGAAAGGCTCGTGGCTAGTAGCGTATTTTTTTGCACCGGCAGCACTTTTGCAGGTCAACTTACGGCGCCAATTAAATTTGTTTTGGCTCATAATTCAGTTTAAACAGTGGAATTGATCAAAACTACATTAGATCCATTTTTCCTTGCAAACTTTGTTATAACAGATTGGAGATATTATCTATTTGTGTTTCCGGCTCAAAAAGTATAACTTATTTGTAAATTCCAAGCGCAGATGCTATATTTAATGGCACGTGTTCTATGGCACATAAATTACCCCGGCGGGGTGGGGGCAATAACGAAACATAGCTGGCAGATTGCCAGAAAATAGCCGGAATAGCTTCGCAGATCTGCAGTATCAAAAAAAACAGTAAAAAAGACAGACCAAAAAAATTGTCTTTTCATTGAAGGCTGATATGTTATATTTTGATTATTAAAAATCTGCATAAGTGTTTGCTGCCTCTATTAGCTGCTCTCTAATAACCTTCATTTAGAGTGACACACAGCTATTTGACCGTATCTATTTGAATTAAAGTAAATAAAAGTCATTTTCAAAGTAAGGAGGTCATTTTTGTGAATGAGGTAAGTCAAGTATGACCAAAAATTTAATCACGCAAACGAAGAAAAACCTTTCGCTCCACTAAGAGCAAAAAATGACGTCACGCACCCACTTCAGTTGAAATTGCATGAAAGAATGAACAAAAAGCAGATTTGAGGTGGTTGTGACGTCATATGGTCGTAACAAAAATTGCGACGACGAAATAAAAAAAACATAGGAAAAGTCCCGGCGTACAATTCAAACAATTGTCATTGATTAAAAAAAACAACGAAACCTAGAACGGACTATGAGTGAATTGGGAAAACCATTTTTAAAAAAAGATCAAAAAATAAAAAACCTCGCTTTTTCGCTCCACTTCCTGTTTCGGCGTGACCAAAATCACTATTCCAACTTGACTTCAAAAATCATGAAAATGTGTGAACAGATCTTAAAAAAAAGACAGCGCCCAATATAATGCAAATTCTTTGAATTGTAAAAAACCAAGAGAAGGCCAATAATAGCCCCAGCTATCGCTGTGCGGCTATTATAAATAGATCTCAAAACGATCAATGTAAGAATAAAACTCCCTATGTTACCTTGAGTGGCTGTATCATGAATATGGACATGATGATGGATATGAGCATAGCCTGTACCCACTTTGAGATCATTTGACTGCCCCCGATGTGTGCAATCATGGCTGCGTACATGATCACAATTGCAGTCGCCCCCAACATGATACAGATGGCCACCATCCAGTCTATGTAGATGAACGTCGCTGGCAACATAAACGGCTGCCTCTTGCGCTTCTTGTCTGAAAAAAAACAGCATGTGGTATTATATTTTACTAGAAAATCATTAAGAGGTGTTCTGCGTGAAAACTTTTCTCGCTTTATCATGTCTCGGGCTTTATCCGGAAAGCATAAAATCAAGGCCTGCAACATCGTTCTTGGCTTATTAAAAAAATCAAAACATAGCATAGACAGCATATCATCTCAAAATAGCCATCATTTAGCCCCCTTGACGTCCATTGGGAAATACATAGAAAAAGAACTTACAAATTGACAGCTTTGTTTTCAAATTGTCAAAAACTTCTACTTTCATGAACAGTTTTAATGAGATGACACAAGTATACATCGCGTTAAGCAAAATAAGGACCAAATTTAATATTAAAATTAGCATTCGCTCTAATGAAATTTGACGATAACCTATACAACATGACTTAATGACCGAGCTTTCTCGGTTAATCCATCTTCATTTGATTTAACTTTTTTGACCTTGAACATTTTCAATAGATTGGGTAAAATTGTTGATTGAATTTTATACTTCATTCAGTTGAAGTATGTTTAGGTTAACCACCTTAAGCTCACTAGCGTTTCGTTCCGAAATTCTTTTCAGCTCATTGTGCCTCTTTATGCTCATAAAATATTTCTTAACTTTATTCATAACAGTTTCGAGAACAGACATTCTTTCGATGAGAGATTGTTGTAATCCTTAGTAGTAATTGATGACAAACAAAATTCATAACAGCCCAACTGGCAATTTTCACGCACATCTCGAAAACTAAATACAACAAGATATCAAATGTTATTTCAACAATTTTTTGTGATATAAAAAGATGAATGAGAGTTATAGTTTGAAATGCAAAGTTTCCAAAAAAATAGTTTGTGACGAGTTTTAAATAGCGTTCAATTAAATTTAGTTAAAAATGAACATTTGCAATTGGATGCCAAAACTGCAGACTTGTCACTTCGTTTTGGATCCGTACAACATTTTGAAGTAATTCGGGCAATTTTTTTTAGATTGTATCTTTCCAATCATCGATATTTCCAAAACATATTTTAGTTGACTACTAATAATTTTGTATGATGAGCCAGCCGGGTTCCTACTGATGGCTCCTTACGGCGCATAGTCTAAAAAATTTTTAAAATAATTCAAACAAGGCGGCTCGTTAATGTGCGTTCGCACATGATGTTCCGACCCGAGCTCATCTACATTTTTGACTTAATTGTCAAACAAATTAAGAGATAACAAAAATAGATGTTTGAGTTTAAAACAATCGTTACACAACCTATCTACTAATTGAATTACATAATGTCATGCCTCATTACAGCACCATTGACATCTGACATTAAAAAGACTACGAGACAAAAAAAAACAAACATTAAAATTAGCAAAAACAAAAATTTCACGGCAAAAAGCTTGGTGGGTGCATATTATTTGCACTCCCCAGATGCACGTGCCATATTTTTACAATGATTTACTGTGTAATGACACGTTCTCTGTAACTGGGAGGGGGGGGGGGTGCATAACGTACTGGGGGCACAAAAGGAAAAGATCCTAAATATCAATCAAATACAATAGAATATTTTATTCGTAAATTGTCTTCATCAAATTCGCTCCAATTAGTGAACGGTTGTGATTATTTCCAAGAACGAAAATTTGTACTTAGAAATTCAGTTTTTTAAACATGTATGAGATAAGTTTTCGGTTTGTTTCGCAATTGAAAGGGCCTTTCTTCCAATCATTTTACGAAAAAGTATCTATGTTCGTCGTTTTATTATTCGATGTAAACACCCTATCAACCCCAATGTGTTTGCAGTTTTCTTCCTTTGATCAGATTTGTTCGTTCATCTTCCAGTCCACTTTTTAAATCTCATCAGCGTTTTCTCACATTTTTTGCAAACAGATTTCATTTGCGACAAAACTTTCTTCACAAAAAACTTTTTGAATTGGTTTTTAAAAAAAGCTGCGAACACTTTTCGTACTATTTATTATATATTCTGTAAACTTCTACGGTTAAAAATATGGTTTGATAATGTGTGGTTTTAATGAGACCCTGAAATTGTCAGAATTGTCCAAATTCTTTTTTTTCGCTAATTTTATTTTTAAAATGACAAGGCGGCTTGTTAATTTGCGTTCGCACATGATGTTCCGACCCGAGCTCATCTACATTTTTGACTAAATTGTCAACCAAAAGAACAGATAACAAAAATAGATGTTTGAGTTTAAAACAAACGTTACACAACTTATCTACTAATTGAACTACATAATACCATGCCTCATTACAGCGCCAACGTGATCTGACATTAAAGAGACTAAGAGACAAAAAAAACAAAAAAATAAATTAGCACAAACAAAAATTTCACGGCAAAAACGGAATATCTAAATTTAAAAGCACCTAGTAACAACGTCAAAATGCAGTCAGATAAAACCTTAACTACTCGAATTTACTTTCTCCTAACTGTGGATGGAAAGTTTTCTTACAGAGACTATGTAGCAAGTCAACAAAGACAACGATCAATGAGGCGAAATTCAAAAATTAGTCAACATTTTTTAAAGCAAGAAATTTCAAAAGTCTTAAAAATCATTAGCTTCTAACTAAATAATCATTGATAAATTACTAAAAACTTATTACAAACATCAAAGGAACTGTCTTTGGGTAGACTAAGCCATAGAAACGAACTAAAGAAAAACTTAAAAAAATACAAACGATTTGCGAAAACACAAACTATTGCTACCATTAAAATCATTAGCTATTATCTGAATACTATGTATTTTTAATTGAATTCCTATTTCTAATAATTCAGTTGAAGGAATTATATTGAGAGATTAAATAAATTGATTTGGGCCACATTTGAAAACCATTGGAATCTTACCACGCCATTGCTCTGAAAGAAGAGAAAAAGAAACGCAAAAAATGAGCACTCAAAAAACGTTCATAAAAACGCATATTGTCCAACAAACAAAGCATCGGTGACAAATAATATCAGTTGATGTGTTATTTTTTGAAACGCAAGAAATTGGATATGACCTCTCATCGATGAAAATAAGTTACAATTTGACGAAAAGAACAACAAAAACTGAAAAGTTTGAAAATTATTCGAAAATGTATATCATAAATTTAAGACTAAAGGCTACCAACAGACAGCTTCGGGTAACATCATAAATTCAATCCTCAATTACAAGCTTAAGAGACTTGTCAGCAATCTACGGCTACCTAAAGAACAAGAACAGGCAAAAACAGCAATTTCAAGATAAAAATTGAGAGAGAAAAGTGTCGAAGGCATTAAAAAATGAACTTTTCACTAAAAACTTTTCTATGCTCAAAAAACTTTTAAACATAAATGGGATTCTGTTTTTTCAATCAAAATAATTTCAAAAAATTAAATATGAACAAATACATTAGAGCCACGAAATTTTTGAGAAAACTCGTAGTATCAGTGCCATTTAATTCATAAGCTTTCAACGGAATACACTATATACAAGAAAATATGCCTCCGTGGAACAAGAAGTTTGTTTGTAATTCATTTTTCATCAATAGGACCTTACAACAAGTTATTGACGATGAAAACAACAACAAAGTAAGGCAAAAACTAAAAATTCAGTAGAAAAGTGCCAGAAGAAAGTGTCAAAGAAAATTTAATCATAAGTTTTTCTCTGAAAACTTTATCTATGATCCGTTGAACGTCTTCCCTAAACCAATGGGAACTATCAGTAATAGAATAATGTTATAGGATTTCAAAAGGATCCAAAAATAAGAGAAGTAATCGAAAGTTTAAAAAAAATATGAAAACTAGTGGCATTGAAGTTTTAAAACTAATAAGCAGAAAATGAAGCAGCTAACCAGATTATTTTTGAATGGACTAGAAATAAAAGAAAGATCTTGTAAGTACTAAGGCTGACTAACTGTTCGCGGAGAAAAAGTTTAGGATTGGTTAATGTTCGAAAAAAATTTCTGAAAAACTATTTTTGAAGTATTAATAGCCTTTAAACTCAAAAGCTTTCTACGGAGGTCAAAAACTACGCCCAGAAAAAATACGATGGCGGGAAGAAATGTTTTTCATGCATTGATAATCAATAAGTCATCAAATAAGTCGTAAGACTATGAAAACAACAACAAAGAAAGGCAACAACCAAAAGTTCAGTTGAAAAGTGCAGAAGAAAGTGTCGAAGCATTTTAAATCGTAAGCTCTTCTCTGAAAACTTTATATACGATCCGTTGTACGTCTTCCCTAAACCAATGGGAACTATCAGTATTAGGATAATGTGACAAGATTTCAAAAGGATCCAAAAATAAGAGAAATAGCCCAAAATTAAAAAAATTTATTTGAAATTTAATGGCATTGAAGTTTAAAAACTAATAGGTAGAAAATGAAGCCGCTAACCAGATTATTTTTGGCTGGACTAGAACTAAAAAAATGGTCTTGTAAGTACTAAGGCTGACTAAATGTTCCCAAAAAAAATTAGGATTGGTTAATGTTCGAAAAAAAATTTCGGAAAAACTATTTTTGAAGTCTTAATAGCCTTTAAACTCAAAAGCTTTCCACGGAGGTCAAAAACTACGTCCAGAAAAAATACGATGGCGGGATGAAATGTTTTTTATGCATTGATAATCAATAAGTTATCACAATAAGTCTTAAGACAATGAAAACAACAACAAAGAAAGGCAACAACCAAAAGTTCAGTTGAAACGTGCAGAAGAAATTGTCGAAGCACTTTAAATCATAAGTTCGTCTCTGAAAACTTTATATATGATCTGTTGAACGTCTTCCCTAAACCAATGGGAACTATCAGTATTAGGATAATGTGATAAGATTTCGAAAGGATCCAAAAATAAGAGAAGTACCCGAAAATTAAAAAAATATATATGAAAACTAATGGCATTGAAGTTTAAAAACTAATAGGTAGAAAATGAAGCCGCTAACCAGATTATTTTTGGCTGGACTAGAAATAAAAAAAGATCTTGTAAGTACTAAGGCTGACTAACTGTTCGCGAAAAAAAGTTTAGGATTTGTTAATGTTCGAAAAAAATTTCTGAAAAACTATTTTTGAAGTATTAATAGCCTTTAAACTCAAAAGCTTTCTACGGAGGCCAAAAACTACGTTAAGAAAAAACACGATGGCGGGAAGAAATGTTTTTCATGCTTTGATAATCAATAAGTTATCACAATAAGTCTTAAGACTATGAAAACAACAACAAAGAAAGGCGAAAACCAGTATTCAGTAGAAAAATGGAGAAGAAAATATCGAAGCCATTTAAACCATTAGTTTTTCTCAGAAAACCTTATCTGTGATCCACTGAAAGTCTTCTTTAAGCCAATGGGATTAGAATAATAATTAAATAATGTGCTTAATATTTGGATAATATGATAAGAGTTCAAAAGTAACCAATAATACGAAAATATCGAATATATTTTTTTTTAATTTTGAATTCTTTTGTCACTGAACCACACATTCATTAAACCAAAAGTTAGAAGATAAAACTGCAAACGAGATTAATTTTAGTTGCAGTAAAAAAATGGGCTCTGACAAAACTGAGACTCACCAACAGTTCACGGAAACTTTAAGATTGGTTAATGTTCAAGAAAGTTTTCAAAAAATTATATTTAAATTCTTAACAGCCATTAAATTCAATAGATTTAGACGGAAACCGATAAATACCCTCGAATATGCTTCAATGGGAGTATAGAGATGTTTGTCATGCATAGGTGATCAATATGACATCACAACAAGTCTTATGACTATGAGAAAAAACAACAAAAACAGGCAAAAACCAAAAATTCAGTAAAAAAGTGCGAGAAGAAAAGGTCGAAGCCATTTAAACCGTAAGCTTTTTTCTGAAAACTGTATCTGTGATACACTGAAGTTTTTTTAAGCCAATAGGAGCTGTCAAAATTAGGATAATGGGATAAGATTTCATTAAAAATTTTTTGAAATCTTGTGTCATTGAAGTCATATAACTAAAAATTAGAAAATAAAACGGTTAGTGAGGTCATATTTGGTTACAGTAAGATGGAGGAGGGTGCTGTCATTGCAGAGGCCGACTTACAGTTTACGATAATAAGTTTACGATTGGTTAATATTCGAAAATTATTTTTCGAAAAATTATTTTTAAAGTCTTAACAGCTATTAGCTGTCCCCTCAAAGCACTAGATATGTTCACTTAAATCTCATTACGGAACATAATGCACTGTTAGACAATGAGTCCATGCCATAAGACTCCAAAAAGTTAGTAAAACCTCAAAATGAAAATCAAAAATTCTTTTAAAATTAGGAAAACTCATAGTCGAAGCCAAAAAAAAACATGAGCAATTCCTTGAAAACGATTTTTTTGTTCACCGGTATTCATGTGACCGTAAAGGAGGTTTGTCTTTAACTGAATCTCGATATGAAAAGTGACTTGTCTCTAGGTGACTTAAAAAAGCAAAAAAAGTGTAGAAAAGTTTTATAAAAAAGAGCTTTCAAATAGAATTCGAATTTTTTTTGATATTGAACCTCCCTATGAGACCAGAACTAGTCTTTATTAACGCTTTTAGTCTATTAGGAACACAAAATTGGTTCATTTTTTTACAAGAAGTTTTAGTTTGAAATACTAATTTTTATAGAAAATATCTTAATTTGAAGAAAAATCACATTAAAAGTGAACAAATAACCCGTGTTCACACAAAACTTCAATCCTCGATAACTCCTCGAAAAAAACGAAAATCAAAAAAATCTTTTTAATTTTGAATTCTACGCTGGACCAACTTTTCAATGATACCACTCACATTTCTCTGCGATGAATATATCGATCGGCCAAAATTGACTGAACAAAAAAAACCTATTTGAGTATATAGTTCCTCCCCCCCACAAGTGGGGTTGGAACAAAAAATTGCTTAATTTTAGGGAAGAGTTTTTTTGTGCTTCTGAAGGTAATATTCCCATCTTTCTAGAGCTTAAATCACATGCTCGCTATCAAATTTATATCATAAAACGCCATATGTGATGTCTCTTTGGAAAGTTAGAAAACATGCAGCGATCCTTTAAGAATTCAAGTTTGGTCTTAAAGTCCTATAACAAATTATAGTTCGCAGACATCATTTCGGTACAGAAACTCAACGTAAACAGTCATAAAAGAACACTTTTTGGTCTTTTTCTTGTTGGTAAGTAAGCTCGGGCTCCTACTTATTACTAAACATGTACTCACCAGTCCAGCCGAGGCAGCACTGGACGAGACAGAAGAAGCGAGACCTTCGGAATCTCTCACAGCAACTAAGTTCCAGGTCCTCCTCCTCATCGTAGAAGCTCAGTTCGGAGTCACTGGAACTAGAAAACTCCAGCTCATTCAAATCATTTGGATCCACCAGTGGCGCATGCTGGTCTGTAACCACCTGAAAAGTTTCCATACATTCCTCAGTTTAAAAAGCAGCCCTATTTTTGATCTTATTAATAGTAATGTGTATCATGTGTATGTGGCAGCTGTAGCAGTAAAAAAGGAGAT